>NC_136628.1:29267317-29443301 GCF_933228915.1 Telmatherina bonti | reverse complement strand
CACTGCATACCATTTATATTTGTTCTTTATCTTAAGTTGATGACTAGTATTGTGCTTGAAAGGTGGATTTTTCCGCTCAGTCACTCCTCGCTGTTGCTTCTCTGAATGTTTGCTCTCCATGTTTGGTTCACGGCACTTTTAGTCAAAGGTACGAGAGCTGGAGGAGAAATGTCGCAGCCAGAGCGAACAATTCGGCTTGCTGTCCAAGAGTTGGAAAAGTTTCGAATGCAGGCCTCGAAAGTGGACCTGGCCAGCTCCAGCCTCCTCAACAATCCCAGCCTCTCTGTTCTGACCAATGGGGTGGGCCTGACTACTGAACGAGGTGAGCTCGCGGGAGCTTTCGCTTATTACAGATCCATCACTGCAGATACACAGTGGTACCTCAAGTCTCTCTCTTTTTTTTTTTTTTTTTTTCCCCCAGGCAAAAGAGTTTAAATCTTTATTTAACAAGGAATTTATATCAATACATCTGTCTTGTTTCATGATAATCCCACCAACCATCTTTCTAAACCCTTTTTAAACTGCCTGACACCAGCTAACATCTGGATTACTGCAACATGACTGTTTATTTGACATTCACAACATGTTTTTAAGCTTCAGTGCAAATCAGCATTGATGGTAACACAACAGCCAGGTGCATATGCATCTTTTACTGAATATGTTGCAGTCAAGGCGACAGTGACTCATGTCTTCTTTACAGAAACTCAGCTTTATAGAGCATAATGTTCCACACTGAGGCTTTAACACTCCCAGCAACATATGTTGGACAAAAATAGATGTGATTGATATATTCTTAACCTGACTACAAGACTACTAGCAGCTGACACTCAGTCCTGCTGTGAGGGGCTCATGTCTGTGGTCCATTTAAAATCTACTCATCTCAAAAAGTCATGATTGAGGTTCAGTGCAGCACACCGTGATGGGTGCTTCATGTTGTGGTAGTTGCATGTTTATTCTCTGGGGGGAAGCAGCATTGTGGTTAAAATAAAAAAGAAAAGGCCTGTTTAAACAAGCTACTTTTGTTAAACAACAGAAATGAGTCCTGACAGAACAGAAAGTAAATTGCAGCTAAAACCATGAGTTTAATTTATTTTAAATCCGGATGCTTCCTTTCAAATCGTAGTCATTTACATGATTGACTCTTTATATCTCTTTTTAAGAATAAGGACATAAAAGATTATGCTGAACATTATACTGATAATAGTTTATCTCTTTTGCATATCAATAATGTGACCTCGCTATAATCTTCTGTTCATGCTGTGTGTTTATAAAGGGTTACATTTATCGAATGTCCATTAATCCAGACTGCTTTTAATGTAATAATGTAAATCTACTCCACATCTTTCAGCTCAGTCTGTCCCTCAGACACACTCCCACCCTGTTTCTCCTACATGTGTTTTAGACTGCACTGGTGGCACATTGGATATGGTGTCTCTGGGCGAAATAGCCTTCTGGAGTCTTGAGGGAGGTGACACTCTCACCTGCCCGGAGGGTAATGACCCGCTCGGTACGCTCTCTCCGTCTCTGTTAGTCATGTGTCACCAAAAGCACGGCATGTTCTGACCGTCATCTCACCGTCATTGTAACAGTCCAACGCTGTAACAGAGCTTGTCTGTGATTCTCACCATCAAACTTCATCCTGCTCGTGAGATGAAGTGTGAAATGCCTGTGACGCGGTATGATGGTGTGACACACGTTGACACGAGGTAGAGTGACCTCTGACCTCAGACAGATGGACTCAGGATTTTTTTTTTCCCTCCTCCACTGTTTTAATCAGCCATGTTTAACCTTGAGCCACCTGCATGTCGACCAGTGATTTCATCCACCCAGCAGGTCGCAGACAACCGGGTTAACAGGGAAAGGACTCGGATGTTCACCAAGGGTGCAGATTACACTCTTCTTTTCTCCCCTCATAGATGTGGCCACCGCACTGCGCATGGGCGCCACGCCCCACGCTGCAGGACTGTCCAGAGTGGAGCGCTCGCCTGTTACCAAGCACCGAGAGCTGCCCACCATCAGCGTCAGCAAGTCAGCCTCATCATCCATCAAGTCAGAGACCGCACACCTCACCCCCAAGTCAGACACCCACCTCAGTCTGCACAAATCAAGCCCAACACATGAGGTAACGCAACAGCTTTCAAGCTTACTTCACAGAACTTTTAATATTCAGTGATGCGGATTTTACTTCCTTTTACCTTTGTACACTTTGTACACGATGAAAGCAAATTTCTAATCAGGATTATTTCAGAAAAGATTTAAAAAAAAAAAAAAAACTTCACATTTGTTGATCTTTATTTGAAAGCAAAGTGTTGGCGGTCTTTCCATCAGAATGAGTTTAAAGATGAGCTGCCATCACACAGCTGTAAAGACAAGCTCTGTGATTGGGACTTTTACCACCTTACACCAGTTGCACGGCGTGTGCATGAGTGTGGTTGTGTTTGTGTGTGAGATGAGCACACATTGTTGATCTGCTTTCTGTTGTGGCACTGCAACTACATAAACTTTTTTAATGGGTATTATATCAGGGATATTGAACTCTGGTCCTGCTGGTTTTAGACATTTCCCTGTTAAAACACCACATTGTGGCCATCGTGTAGAACTGGCAAACAAGGTGTTGTTGAGGCAAGGACACATGTATAACCTGCAGGGTAGTGGCGCTTCAGGGCGCAGTTTACGGCTTATATTATTCAAAAAGTGAAGACAAGAAAGAAGAAGCACTAAAAATTAGGGGTGGGAAAATCGAATCGAAAAGTCGGATATCAGGGTTTTTTTTCTTCACAATTTTAAAATTGATTTTTTTTAACAAAAAAATCTTTTTTTTTTCTTCAAATAGATAAAATGAATGCACTATAAAAATTTTTGTCATTTTTATTGTTTTTAATTGATCTTTTTACTTGTCAGCAGAATGATGGTCTGGCAACTAGGTTGTTTTTTCCCTCATTGAAATGAAGAAAAATGACGAGCAAAAAAAAGTTTTATACATTTTTTTTTTTGTTTTGTTTTTAATCTACAAAAATCAGCAATATCGGAGAATTGTGAGAATCACAATTTAAATCAAATTGGCACCCAAAAAATCAGAATCGAATCGGGACTAAAGCATGTTGTCACACCCCTACTAAAAATACAATACAACAATAAAATGACATACTGCACACATTTACTTTTTTTTTTATAAGTGTCAGGGTGACAAAAAACAGCTCACTGTAATATTATGTAACTACTAAAACGATTAAAAACTCACAACCATACAGTTTCCATTGCACATTCACAGTGAATGTATTTGTTTCTGATCTGTAATCAGTATGATTACCAATCATTTTTTTAAGCCAAGTATTCTTGCTAATAGCTTTAGCTTCCCCGACGCCAAACTTGCACATGATAAATTGGCACCATACATACGTACAGTGTGCATCTGAGGAGCTGATACTGTGGAGCTTGAAACAGGTGTGTAGAAGGTGAAACAGAACGCAACACAGTCATTACTTTATCTCAAATATCCCACTGTAGGCCCTGCTAGGCTGTGCTAATGTCAACTGCAGGATCCTTTTCTTCCTGCAGATCTTTTGTCCTCCACTATTTCCAGACTGAAACACAGATCACTTGTCAAGGTTACCAAGACAGACATGCACTGTTGCATTGTTTGTGAGGATTTAATGGATTTAAAAAGCCCTCTTTAACCTTCCTGTCATGCCAGAACAGACTGCAGCTAATTCTTCTTGCGCTTTCTCTGCATGCACACTTAAGATAAATATGTAAGATTTGTTGCTTCTGCTTTCCTCATTCTATGTTTCCAAAGACCGAGTGAATGGTCCTGCATGACAGAACGATCGGTGTTCCTTTCATCCAGTCACTCATCTACCCCACAGTTCGACAAAGCTCATATTTAGTGAGATAATCCACTGGGCAGTGTGGATTATGAAGGTTCTACAGTAGTATTTGTAGGTGATTATCTTAAAATAAAGGTTTTCCCAGGGATCTATAAATACACCACCTGTCTTATTCCGCTGTGTGCAGCTGTTAAAAGCTCCACATCAGGTATGAACTCAAGGTGATTAGAGACTCATTCATAGTGCTTACAGCGCAATGTGAAATTAAGCTCTGAAAATGAACAGTTATTTATAGGGAGTACTGATTTGCTATTTTGGATTAAAACCAAATATTTCTTCTTTTTTTTTTTTAACCATTTACTATCTGCTTTGTAAAGATGTTTGTCCCTGTAAAAATTGCTATTGCAGTCACAATATTTTCAGCTACATCCTTTTTGCTGTGTTGCATTCTGGAGTTTTGCCACTAAATGGTGTGTTTGGAATATAGAAAATATTAAAAGAAGCCTTCGAATTGGCATACTGCATGTCTGTAGCTGTTTCTGCATAAATAAAGAGTACATACACCTGGTGTCATTTGACTCTTCGTTTTGATGACACTGACCTGCTTTTCAGTTGAGTGATTATACTTTAGTTACATTATATTTTTGTGTGAATTCACTGTATTTGAAGAAAAACTGTGTTCGTGCCTCTTCAGGTGGACACTGCCAGTGAGGTGGAGGAGTTGGACATCGATGTGGCCCCGGCACCGTACGCAGCCAGCAGGGGAGCAGCCAAGCTTCAGGTTTTCATTGCCAGATACAGGTCAGCTTTAAACCAATCCCAAAGTTGACTCATGACAGAATCATTTAACCTGGCGAGACAAATAAATTTAATTGCTTGTTTAATGAAACAGCTACAATCCCTACGACGGCCCCAACGACAATCCTGAAGTGGAGCTGCCTCTCACTGCTGGAGAATACATCTATGTATACGGGGACATGGATGACGATGGCTTTTATGAAGGTAACTCTGCTGTATTTTTGAGATTTTCTGTCCAGAGCTTTATATTTATACATGTACATGACGTTCCATTCTTCGTTTTGGCTCCTGTCAGGTGAGCTCATGGATGGACGAAGAGGGCTGGTCCCCTCTAACTTTGTGGAACGTGTATCGGACGACGATGTAATGAGCACGCATCATCCAGAGACTGGGGACGTGTCCCACAACTCCCTGCTTGACAGCAGCCTGCACAGTGCCAGCCACCAGCATCACCTCCACGCGGGCGTCAGCGCCTCAGAAAGGACAGAGGCCTCTGCCGCCTCTGGCCCTGCCTCAGCCCTCTCAGATTCAGCGTCGGCCTTGTCAGTCCCAGCCCCCCTCACCAACGGCCTGGACTTGGATTTGGAGGAGGTGGGAGTGGACATTGTGCCTTACCCACGTAAACTCACCCTCATCAAACAGCTTGCCAAGAGTATCATCATTGGCTGGGACCCTCCGTTGGTGCCGGCTGGATGGGGCAACGTGTGGAGCTATAATGTGTATGTGGATCAGGAGCTGCGGCTGAACGTCCCGTTCGGTGCCCAGACCAAAGCGGTGCTGGAGCGGCTAGACGTAAACCTCAAAGCCTACCGCGTGTCCGTGCAAAGCCTGACAGAAAAAGGCCTCTCAGACCAGCTCCGCTGCAGCATGCTGGTCGGTCTGGATGTCTGCGTGGCGCCCACACAGCTACGTGTGGAGAGGGTTACCGCCACCTCTGCCAACCTGACCTGGCTGCCCAGCAACAGTAACTATGTGCACATTGTGTCCTTGAATGATGAGGAGTGTGAGCTGGTGAAGGCTGGCTGCTACTCGCTGTGCCTCAATAACCTCCTACCCAGCCTGCAGTACACAGTCAAAGTGGAGGCGCGGCCGCACCGCACACCATGGGAGCTACCCGTGGAGCGTCGTGAACACAGAAGCGCTACGATCACCTTCACCACACTGATGGCAGGTCAGGATTTAGATTTTTATCAACATGTTTTCTTTGCGTTGGTCATCAGTAGCTTTGGTTCTCTCCGTTCAACATTAATCCTGTCGGACATTTATATTGAGTAAGTTCAGAACATGTAAGCCTCAGTCTGGCTCAAATGTTTGATCCAGATTAAGTGTTTTCACAGCCTTTTGAGCCTCTTTTATTTATCTGTTTATTTAGTTTCATTCAAAATAATAATTCCAGTCTGAAGCAATTACGTAAGTCAAATGCAGACACACGAGGGAGGTCAACTGGATCTGGTTAGCTTTCTGTTACCTATAACACTGAGCTTTCATCAATAACGAAAGGGATAAAAAAAAAAAGAAGAAATTCAGACGCTACCCAAAGATTTGTTGATATAATTGCAAGCAGTTCCAAAAAAAGAGTCTGAACTTTTGTTATATGCACATGTATCTGTGGTGTTGGCAAAGGTAGCACTGTGCTCAACTGGAATTGTTGAGGTGGTTACTCTGTATGCACCAGTATTGTCAAAGTGTCTGACTATAACCTGCTTTTCCAGAGCACTTTTGTTTTTTTACTGGTAATTCTGTCCACTTTCTTCAAATTCGACACTGTTAACTAAGACAAATTACAACATCTTCTGCTATGTAACGCTTTTAATTAGGGCTGTGATGATATGCTTTCATCCCGATCTGATTAGATTCCCATTTTTTTGGATGCCAAATTGATTTACATTGTGATCCTCCCTATTCTTCCATATTGCTGATTTTTGTAGACTAAAAACCCAAAAAATGGACAAAACTTTTTTTGCTCATTATTTTTCTTCATTATGATTAGGGAGAAACAACACAGTAACCAGACCATCATTCTGCTGCTATAATACCCAAGAAGACAAGTAAAAGATAAATAAAAATGACAAAAACTTTAAAATGGATTATTTTTATTTATTTGGAGAAAAAATAAAAGATTTTTTTCACAAAAAAAAAATCAATTTTAAAATCATAAAAGCAAAAAATCTCTATTTGATTTTTTTGTATTTCCCACCCCTACTTTTAATTTTGTATGGACTGTTTCTTTTATTTAAGAGCCAAACCACTATAGCAGAAAGCATTGTTGTTAATGAAGGGAAGTTTATAGGTGCCATTCTCCTCCACATAATATTCCTACCGATGACTTAATATAGTCTTATTTGGTGTTTAAGTACATTTTTTGCTGTATAAAAGTGTATTGAACAAGTTAAATGTTGTGTTTTTGCGAATGTCACATGTAAAACCACATCGGCGTTTTGCTCATTTTACAGTATTTGTATTGACATGAGTTATTTTTCTCTACATAACCACTCAATCATTGAAATTTGCTTAAGTTCCATGCCCACTGTCTGGGAATTCAGGTATATGGTCTCTAAGTTTCTCATCTTCCTTTAGAGCAGAAGTAGGATTTGTAGAGTCATCGTTTTAGTTTGATTATTATTTATCAACCAAACACTTTATTTTTTAGTTTGAGTTAGTTTAGCTCTATGTTTTTCTGTATTTTGTCTGTGGTGTAAATGCCTTTAATTGCCGCAGGCCCCCCTGACGCTCCTCTGGATGTACAGCTGGAGCACGGTCCCTCTCCAGGGATTGCTCTCATCAGCTGGCTTCCAGTCACCATAGATGCTGCTGGGACCTCAAATGGAGTCCGTGTCACTGGTTACACGATATACGTTGACAAGAAAAAGGCAAGGAGTCTTTTAAGAAGAGAAATTAGCATGTTTTATGTTTTGTAATTAACGCTAAGCTTGAATTCCGTTTGATTTTTGTGACGTGGATTTTCTCTGCTATCCAAGGTGCTGGAGGTCTCTTCCCCAACAGCAGGCAGCGCCCTGCTGGGCCCCTCTCAAATTCAGTCCCTTCAGGCAGCTCAGGAGCTCACTGTCCGCACCACGTCGGCTCACGGGGAGTCCTGTGACTCTCTGCCTGTAAATGTGCCCTCCAAGCTGGCTGCCATCTTGGCAGGCCCAGTCATCAACGCCCCAGTTGTGCCACCCCTGCCCTGCAGCCCAGTAGCTCCCAGCAACTTGCCCCGGCCCTCATCCTACGGAAACTCTGCTGCCAAAGTCTCGGTGCTGCCCAGCACTTTGCCATCAGACACACACCTCTCTGGCTGCACGTTAGAGGTTGCTGTCAATTCACCTCATCCTCTTCGCTCAGAAGATCTTCTGTCATCGGGCTCGTTTGTGAAGGCCTGGGCCAACCCCTCGTCTGCAGCTGCCTTAGCTATGTGTGAGGCCACATTACCAGTAGCCTCCACCATTACTCCAGCGGTAATCATCATTCTATTCTCTTCTATTCTACAGTCATTTAGCAGACCCTTTTATCCAAAGTGACTTACATGTGACTGAGAACAACACAAGCACGAAATCAAACAGTGGAGGACATCGTAGGAAGATGCTAGTGGACGGTCCACTTGGATGCAGATCCTTCCATGAAGTGCTACAGGCTTTTTTTTGTTTGTTTTGTTTTTTTGTTTACTCCCTTCCCAGCCCATAATATCACCTATGTTAAAATACAAAGAATTAATACCATAAAGTTTGTTGCAGAGAACTGGGCTAAGTTCTCCAACTTTCCAATAAATGTAGCTATACTAAGTGTTGAAGTGCTCCTTGAAGAGCTGAGTCTTCAGCTTGCTCTTAAAAGTAGACAGGGACTCTGCAGAGCGGACAGAGTTTGGGAGATCATTCCACCATCGTGGCACAACAGAGGAAAAGAGTCTGGCTGGTGATTTAGTCCCACGTTGTGGTGGTAACACAAGGTGTCTTTCGTTGGTGGAACGTAGCTGTCGAGATGGAGTGTAGGCCTGGATTCTCTGTCTTTATCAAGAAACTGCATCACATTTATTCTTGGAGATAAAAAATATTTTATTTTAAAGTATGAGATTTTTCCCATGCACAAGGAACAGGCCTGATGAAAATGACTATAATAGCTTTTTACTGCACAGAGACAAATGTGGCGCGTCGTACCAGGGCACTTGATCCCTGCAGTTTCCATCAGCTCATCAGGGTCATAACTCGGTCAAATCTTTGAACACAGATCTGACACACTGATTTTCCTATTTATTCTGACTCACACCCTCTTCTCACTCTTTAATTAGTTTTTCCATTGTGAATAATCAACTATGAATCTACTAAGCAAGCATAACATGGAAAAAATATGATATAAGACTGAAGTTGTAACATGTTGCTGGCTAATTAACATCACTGCTTCATAAAGAAATGCTCCACAGCAAAAAGCATAGTTTTATTTATTGTGTTGTTGTTTTTTTTTAAAATCAGGTTAATGTGGCCTACTCCATCAACACAGCACCACAGTCACCTCCTGTCGCAGCACCTGCACAAGCACCAATCCCAGCACCTGCACTGGTGTTGGACCAGCGCAGAGACACCGACAGCCCTGGAACAATACGTCCTTTCCCAACCATCACAGATTTCATCGAGGACCCTGGTGCCAAGCTTGGGACCCCCGAGCGCATCCCTACCCCACCCAAAGCCCCAATCACAGACCTTCTAAACCCTCAGAGTATCAATGTCCACCGACCTCCCAGCACCTCACCACTGGAGTCAGAAGTGGAAGAAGAGCAGGAAAATACCCGCCTGGTGTCCATCGAAGAGTTCTTGAGACAAGACCAAGACCCGGCTTACAGCAGGAAGCAGCAGGTTTGTCCTGATTCACATATGATACATAAGTAGTCCTCAGTACTTAAATCGTGCAGAGGTGCAACATTTAAAAGTCACAAATAAGATTTTTGTCAAATTCCCATGAAATAATGCCTTTTTTACCCAAAACAAACCCGTACATTGTGAGCTGTTCAGTGCTTGTTGACACCGTAAAAAGTTTGCATTGTACAGACCTGCAACGTCGCTTTCACTCGAAGGTAAATTTCACGGAGCTGAAGGCACAAGAAGACCACAAAGTATCATCTTGTATAATTGTGAGGTAGTGTGTCCAAGGTTAAAGATCAGATGTAGACAGAATCAGCAGTCCTGGGATTTCCTTAAAGATGAACATTTTATTTTCCAAGAGTTGTCCATAGTGCAATTTCAAAGATCTGCAGGCAATCAGTCACCAGTTTCACATCCTTTTCCCTCTCTCCCAAAACTCCCAAAAATGACTACTTAGATACCCCATTAGACACACACCTGATTTTATTTAGGCTAAACCATTTCCCCATATCACTATCTCCAGCAACCTTGTTCTACACCAACATTAATTAAACCAAATTCCTAAACAAACAAAAAGGAATACCAGTTCTAATACACTATTTTAAATAAGCCCACACTTAAAGAAACTACAAAAAGAGGAAATCCTCCACTTGCTTTCTCCCAATCAACTAATCTAAGAAGTCACTCACACCTGCAATGATGAAGTGTTGGCTTGGCCACTCCACAACACCTATCCTGCAAGGTGGAGTAAAACAAAGAGTAATGTTAAATGGTAATACACTAAAAAAATGCAACACAATGAAAACACTAACAACCCAGGATAGTGAGTGCAGCATGGTTACCTGGCAACAGAAATAACAGGATAAAGTTAAAGGGATAAATTTGAGAAAAGGTAAATGTTAGGGACAAGTGGTGAACACTTAGTCTCACCCACTTTGTCACAATCATATTTCTGTCATTTTAAATACTTAAGATAAATTCACAGTAGATGTGCTGACGTGTCATTTCAGGGTTATGGCAGAGGGCTTGTGGAGCCTCCCAGTGACTACCAGGCAGACAACAGCCGCTCAGACCTGTCTGACATCCTGGAGGAAGAGGAGGAGGACCTTTACTCTGACCATCTTGGGGAAGTACAGGGCAGGGGATACACAGTTGGAGCTATAAGGGTAAATAGATTTGTATGCAGCCCCTTACAGGTCTATTTATAGCACCCCAGCTTCTGCTTTTTTTAAATGAACATGCATCTTTTAGTTTGTCTTAACTTTTCATTTTCTTTTTTTTTCTCCTTGATTATGTTTGTGATTCTTTTTTTTTTTCTGCTTTTTCCTCCTCTTTCTTTCCTCCTTGCATGTCCGGATCATGTCTTATCACCTGTTTTTCCTGCACGTCCTTTCCATTTTCCTGAACAACACGATAATTCATCCTACTTCACCGATGCGCTCTTATTTGGTTTGAAATACGGCCCTTGCAGTCAAGCAAGTTGGAGACGCCAGACAGTGATGAGGAAGTCCTAGAGAGGATCTTAAAGTTGCCTCCTCAGGTCCACCACAACAAGGAGCTGTTTAGCATCGCCGAGGTGACAGAAGAGGAAGACAGCAGTCAAGAAGAGCCTTTAGCCCACCGCAGCAAGCCTCGTCCAGGGTCCAGCCACCTTCACTCTGAGCGCCCCCTTCATGCTCCTCAGCATCACCCACACCCACACATCCCCCCTCACCATCACCACTTCAACAGGGATCCTCGATCCCTAACCAAAGAGCCTTTACTGAGACATGAGCCCTTACAAGTCAAACCGAAGACGCAGCACAGGGTGCACTATGCCGACACCGTGGACACCATTAGTTACCCTGAAGATGAAAATGCAAGTTTATACGAGGGTCCCACCAGCAGGCGGGTCGCCGCCCGCTGTCAACACAAGCTGAGCCCCAACAGCAAAGTTCTGCTCCGAGGTCTAGGGGACCGCCTTAGGAGGGAGGCCATGCTCAGGAGTCAGATGGCTGTTGCCGCACTGGCCACCCCCGATCATGGCCTACCCAGACCAGTGCCAAGACCCTACCCAGTTAGCAAAACAGTCCGCACTGTAAAGTCACCTGTTGGGCATGGGATGGAGATCGACGTGGAGTACGGGACTGACAACGAGGAGCATGTGGAGTACAACCCCGGGGAGGTGGTGGTGGAGCAGATGAGCTCTGAGTGGTGGGTAGAAGGGGCTCAAATGGAGCACTGCAGGCCCCCTCATCGTCGAGGACCAAAAGCTGAGCCAATGGTAAACATCGCTGCAGGCTGCTGCAATGGATGTGTTGTTCCAGCCCCCCCCTCCTTCTCCCTTATAGCTGTGCAGATTTACCCCTTTCAGTCATTTGGTGGATAGGACACACCTCCACATCTGAGTAGGCAGAAACTTCCATTTCCATCCTCCTCACTGCAGTGGACAGAGGGAGGTCAGGCTGCTCACTTTGCAGCATCTTCAGCCACTGTGAAAGTGAGCAAAGCTGAATCTCCCTCCTCTCCCTCCGACTGCACCAACTCCTGTTGCTTCCCCTGCACACCGGAAAGCACCCCGCTTTTCTCCTCAACTAGTCAACAATGCCTGGTCCTAGTTGATGTGTTTAATGTTTCTAACATAGCAGGATCACAGGGAAAACCCTGCTGTATTTAACCTTTCATAATGTTTTAATCTCTGCGGCATCAAGTAGAGATTAAAACATCAAACATAGATTGTTTATTAGAACAAAAAAACAAAAAAACGTTTGTTTTACTGTTTGTGATCTTTTTGTATTTTTTTGTTATGTTGACCAGGAACCCAGCCAGATCCCTCCGGCTGTGGCGGGTCCATCATGGGCAGGCCAGGCAGAACTTTCTGGTAAACCCGGGAGCTCACAGGCCAGACAGCCCAAAGGTCAGAGGCCTCCTCTTCCTCCTTTTTTCTCATTGTGCTCCCTCTTTCAACCAAAAGCTGCAGGGAAACTGTATATGAGGAGATGCTGGCAGGCTTGTGGTTTCTGTTGGAAAGCCTCCCCCCTCCCCTCTCACATGAAGGTAGTCAGATTAGCACCTTGTGCTATAAGGAAGGGGTGGGGGTGGCAGTCAGGCGATGGAGGTGCTGTAGCTGCAGTGCAGAAGTGGGAGAGAGCCTGCTAAGCTGAGAACCGGCTTAACCCAAAGTGGCTTGTCATGACAGGAGGAAGTGACAGACATTAAAATAGTAACCTCATTTAGCTAGCTTAGAAACGGCCTGTATTACAATCCAAGCCCCCTTTTCTCTTTTCCTCTTCCCACATTCCCCAAGCCGCCTTCTTTTTTGATGCCACACATTTTTCTGTTTTATCTTTGGATGTGCAGCTGACAACACATATAAATACAGAAGAGTACATGTTTGCAAATAGAGGAAGGGAGTAAGGAGAAGTTTGTCCTATCGACTAGAAAATCATGGAGGATGTGAAAGTGAGCGAGTTGTCTGCCCGTGACTCTTGTCACAGATGGGCTGATTCTCTCTAATGAGATAAAGAATACGTCTCTTGACTTGAGCTTAAAGCCTCACGTCAGCGCTTGAAATGTATCTCACTGTCATGTACGCTTCAGCAGTGTTTGTAGCTGCACTAATGTCTCACTTCATCTATACAGAGGAAATGCACATTCGGCTGTACATAATCTGGAAACTATAGCTTAAACGCACTTCTTGATATTTTTATTTCCCATGTTTTTCTTGTTTTTAATAATGTTTCGTGGCCGTGTTGTAAAGAATGTTCCCAGAATTAGTCTAGAGTGTGGGTCAAATGCTGTTTCCTCTGTTGCACGGCTGCAGATCACGAACGTGTGCACGTTTGTCAAACAGCTCATGCAGCTTAGGATCAGTGGTTTAGCTTGATTACCTCTTTTAAGGACAGGTGCCGGGCGAACAGTGCTCAGAGCAGCGCTGCAGGTGGTGGGCGGTGGGGGAGGTGCAAACAGTCAACTCTGCAGAATTCATTACGTGCCAAGCATGGCTTCTCTGCAAGCTTTCTTGTGCAGAAATAATCATAGTTCTAATAGTTGATTGTGTTAAATGATATAAACTGCTGCTGGATTGCATGACACTAACAGTTTCGATGAAGTTAAGGTTGCTTTAGTTTGTAATAATCTCTCTAATCTGGGTCACTTTAAGCATTTATTCTATCAGTTTATCAGATATAGTTTGGAAATGCGTGATTTTAACTGTGTGCATATTTGCAGGTGAATCGCCAAAGATAAAAGGAGACAGTGACATACGCATTTTCGTGGCCCTCTTTCCATATGATCCCGCCAGCATGTCGCCCAATCCTGACGCTGCTGAGGAGGAGCTGCCCTTCAGTGAAGGACAAATCATCAAAGTAAGTGTTGAGCCTAATGTCAGGTCCAACACAGTTTTAAAAAGTTACGAATTTGCGTTTTTATGATCTGACTTTAAGCAGAAAAAAGGTGCATTAAAAGAAAATAGATTTTCAGTCTGTTGTTTTCATTTTGTTTGTAGAATTGGCTCCTATGTGGGTGTGATTTGTTATCCCCAACTACATTTTCCATCTCTTTGACTGTGGATGAATTAAATTAGCCTGAAAAGCTAGAAGAGAGTTGAATATAGTTTTAATGCTGCTAACCTCCATCTGTGTGATGTCACCGGCACAAGTCTCCCCTAGAAGTTTGGCTGATGGTCAAGAGGCCTCCTGACACACTGAAGAAAAGCAGTTCAGTGGTTCTGGAAAATATTAAAAAGCTGCATCTGTTTCTGGTGAAACATTAAGCTGAGAATATACTGACTGAAAAACGAGTTCAACCTCCATTAAACTCACTCGGGTGTGTTTGAGCTGCACCTGGAGCCTGTCCTGAAGGAGATTTGTATGGAAAAAATGTGTACTGTTTGCAAAAATAGTATTACGATAGAAAGCTGTGTTTTCATTTTTACATTTAGGATATTTTCCTTTTGAAATGTTGAAATTTATACATCATCCACAATTTTACACACCCTGTCCTGGGGACTAAAATAATTACCGGTAGGTCAAATAATAAAACACAGAATTAAGAGAGGAAAAATGGAAAGCAGAAACTGACTAAATAAATACATGAAATAGAATCTGGATACAGTCAAAATAAATTTCATAGGGCCTATATCACCTTGTGGTTTATCTGCCATAAGAAGCCAAATGTTATGGCTTTTGTCATTTTTTTCTTGGGTTTTTTTTTTTTTTTTTTGTGTGTGTGTGTGTTTGTGGAGTAGTCTAAGATAAAGACATTTTAATATTGGCTTTATTTTTCAGACCAGGAGGCAACATTAGTCTCTTATCATCTTAAGTTTTGGAGCAGACAGATAACAGAAGCGCATAATGAAAAATATTATTAAGAAACAATTAACTTTGAAGCCTGTTAATAAAAGAATCTCATCTGTTTGGACTTGAATTAAAAATAAATATCAAATGAAATCTGAAAATGTTAATCCGGAAGAGCTAGTACAATATGAAAGATGATATTTGTAGAATTCTTGTTACGTGTCACGCAAGTTTCACTCTGCCTCTCCCCAGGTTTACGGAGACAAAGATCCAGATGGTTTCTATCGAGGGGAGTCGGGGGGTCGTCTGGGCTACGTGCCATGCAACATGGTGTCTGAGATTCAGGTGGAAGATGAGGAGACCCGGCAACAGCTGCTGCAGCAGGGCTTTTTGTCCACAGCGGCCTCCATGGAGAAGATCGGTAAGTGTCAGTCAAAGTCTTTGTCTCATGTACGATGTTGTCACTGCAAAGTGTTATGTAAACTGTAATGCTTTACCCATAAAGTCATTGCTTTTCATGTTAAGTGGTAAGTGAAAATAGCAGCACAAGTGCTTCAGAATGCAAAGAAAACAGAAAAATATATCTTATCTTTCTACATTTCCCAGTCAAACATGAGCAGATTGTTGCCTCTATTCTATGAGGATTAAGAGAAAAATTAAAGCTTGTCTTTTGATGAGAACTGTATAAATAGAAGCTCCTTCGTCTCTGCTTGGAGTTCAGAATGGTTTAGTCTAGTTTTTAATACTACAAAGCATGTGGCAGTACTTTAGATACTTTTACAGTTTCCCATTTATTGTTTCTCTAAGTGAAATGATAACCGTGACTGTGCTTTTCATGCAGGTGTCTGAAAAGTTTAATTAGTACAAGTGTTGGTCTGTGGTGAATGGCTGCAGACCAACCAGCAAACTAAAGCTAACACTTTGCTTCTGTTTCCTGCCTTCTACCCCGAGCGGTACCTTCATGTAGTTTAACCTTTTCACTTCCACTTGTTTCTCGCTGCTGTGTCTGCTGCTCACTGACTGTCATCTTTTTGAAATGACTCCCGGCTGGCTTTTCATTGTCGAGTTTGTCTGGTCTGCTTCTCTCACACCTTGTTTTTTGTTTATTGTTTTCATTTCTTTTGTTATTTTTGGTCTCTAAAACTTCATTAAGGCACTCGCACACATGCACAGCTTCCACGTCGCCCTGTTCCACCGCCGAAACCGAGACGATCCAAGAAAGGTGTGTCTCGCTGCAGATTGCGGCTTCCCATCTCTCCTTTCTTCTCATCTCTGGTTTGCTTCTCTTTCTGCCTCTTACACGTTAGATTCAACTCTTTGAGTTTCTGCTTCTCGCTCAGCAGCTGGTTGGGAGGGAGGGGGGGGGGGGTTGTTTAAGCCAGACAATTAATAAAATCACACATCTACCCAGCTTTATAGGCAAATATTATCACAAGTAGCTCTGGAGTCGTTTCATATAATTAAAACCTTTAGACACACAGCTTGTTAGGTCTTTCTACAGGTTCACTTGTTCAGATTTTAATTCATGCCAGTGACATCCTGTGCAGCAGCTTGATATTGTACAAACCACATACAAACATCCTGACTCAGTCCTGCCATCAAACACTCATGTAATACATTGCAGATAAAGCAGCAGGATGTGGCAGCACGTTGCTCATCAGTTGATGAACTCAAAGCTATCCTGCTCCTCTGTCACAAATGCATTACATGACCACAAAAAGCTCACTTGTTGAAACATGCGTCCTCTCTGATCACCACCTGTGATTTGATGTACCTTCAGTGTCATGACTTTTAACTTCAGGCTTGATTATTCTCACAGTACGTTTACATCAAACTACTGGCCTGTTTTATTTGTTTAACACTGCGATGAGAGACCGTGTCAAACAATGATTGAGACATTCTTCTGCTTCTAACTTTATCACCATCGATACATGTAAACCTGATTAAAATCACTACATTGACTTTGTCTTGAAGTTACCAGAGTGGTGCAATAGGTTATTTAATCAGGTTTTTTGTTTGTTTGTTTTTTTCATAGCAAACAACAGTCACAAAACTCAGTGAGTGACCTGAAGTCGATGAAATGGAAAACCTTTTAGTGATTTTTTTTTTTTTTTTAAATTTAAAGCAGCTTTGCTGCAGTTTTTTTTTTTATTTGTTACCTTCTTCTTTGTATTGGATGGAGACTAGGAGCCTGAGCAGATCTCATAGGCTGGATTATTTCATACTGGTTTATCTGGGTTTGTGAGTCCGGTTTTAAAACATTATTTTTTTATACAGTTTTAGTAACGTTAACTTATTTGCATGTGTTGTAAAAGTGTGGTTTAGGTCAGAGTGACATGTAAACGTACTGTCGGGGAAGTCCTCGTGTGCTTCTGTAGTGTTGCTTACACTCTCCCCCCCCCCCCTCACCTCATCTCTTCCAGTGGAGTCTGCAGCACTCTGGGTGGAGAGCGTAGACTCCTCCAGTCAAGGTTTGTAGTAAGCCTTTTGATGCGCTCTTAGTTGCATCTGCACGACGACGACCGTTTTAGTTTGCATGAGAAGACTGCATGCATTCACCTCAAGTTTTATTTGCTCTATTTTGTCTTTTTTGTAGATATGAGTATTCTGCTTGCTGAAAAGTTTGTGTATCCCTATCTTAAAGAGAGCATGCAAACCAAAAGAAAAAAAGGCTTATCCTTTGAGGATACTGGTTAACTCCCAGCTCCTAGCTGTCTTCTAGCCAGACTTTCTTTTCTAACTCCTTTTCATTTTACAGAAGTGGAATCATTAAATCATCTCATAATTTTATTTGTACCCATTTTTGCTAGCAGTGTTGCAGGCTTGGCTGCTCTCTTCGGCCTCAACAAATGTTTGCTCTGACTTTTGCAGCATCACCGTGGATCAGGCTGCCGTGACTCCTTTCATGGAAATAAAACTCTGACTACTAATCTTCTGTTGTCTCATTTAGATTTTTCATGTGTTACTGCAGTGATATTGACTTTCATTCAGCTTTGCATGATGCTGAGTGAGTCCAACATGCAGACACAACAAGCTGCATGTCCTTAAACTAGCAGAACTTTTGCACCTCTAACTGTGTAAATGGTTTGCATTTCTCTGTGCAATCCACAGATCCCAGTGAGAACACCGCCCCTGCAGCTGTGGGGAAACCGGCCTCAGGAGCTCGTAGGATGGTTGCCATTTTTGATTATGATCCAAGAGAGAGCTCCCCCAACACAGATATAGAGGTCAGTCATGTGATGTTTTCTCTCCCAGTTTATATTCAGTAACGGTTCTCTACACATTTTCCTACTTCCTTCTGTGTCAGGCCGAGCTGACTTTCAGCGCGGGAGACATCATTCATGTGTTTGGTGACATGGACGAAGATGGTTTCTTCTACGTAAGTGTTAAAAGAACTGCTTCAGGGCTGTTTTTTGTTGCCTGAAAGCTCTAAAAACTCTGAAATAAAGTCAGTTCATTTTGCAAAAGTAAAGAAAATGAGCCAAAAAGCAGAAGCAGTGTATGAAAACAAAATTAAATGGACCTCATGATTCAGCAGCTTTGAGAACCACAGCTGGCAGCAATAACTTGAAGTAATTGTTTTCTGTATCAAGTTTTTAACTCTTTAACGTTATTGTGGAAAAAGTTTAGCTCAGTTTTGTCCCCACATTGCATCAGTTCATTGGTCTTTTTCTTATTGTATTGTCATGAAATTCAGCCCTTTAGATTAAAAGTGAAGCCTATGCGGAGGTGCCAAAAACTGCAGTTCCCCTCTTATCCACTAGGGGCTCCAAAACAGAGCAAATCCCCATAGACTCCCATGTTAAAAAGAACTTCACAGCAGATATTTAACATGTTTACAGCCTGGTACAAAAAAAATATTTTAGGTTTAACAGGTCAGGTTTACCTTCAACTGTAGGGGGAGTGAAATTTTTTCTAACTCCCTCCTTTAGAAGTAATTTTATCTTGAAATTTGTCATGTTTAGGGGTGTGACTATTTGATTGACAGGTATCCGATATCCCTCTACAAGGAGGCAGAATGGAGCCCAACTACGATTATAAGCCAGTTAACGGCATGATTTCGCTTTAGCCTGCTTACCTCTGTTAGCTGATCAGGCCTTTTTAGCTCCAGGTTAGCTTGGTTAGCGCTTAGCGTCAGGCAGGTCAGAGTTTGATAGATGTCAATCATTCCTCCCTACGCTCACAGCCCCCCTCTCAGCTCTACATCTTTGCCCTTTTTGTATTCTCTGGGAGGGACGACACGCATGCCGCTGCCAAGATGGCGATGGTAGGAACTGCCCAATGAGCTTCAGTTCAGCTCTTCAGAAACCCTACGCGTGACTCCGTCGGAGGCTCCATCCATCTTCTGAATACAGTCTTATGATATAGATACACGCCAATCGGACCGAGTCTAGCGGACTATGCTGATGTGAATGCACCCTTAGATTCTGACAGATCCCCCCCCCAATCCTGGCCCTCAGATCCACTGCCCTGCACATTTTAAATGTTTCCATACTTACACACCTATATGAAATTAATGGCTAATTAACAGTCTTACAATGAACTTGGCGATTAGTTCAGTTAAACAAAATCAGATGAATTGGAGTTGAGAAACATCTACAACATGCAGGACAGTCAATCCTAATAACCTAATAATTCCCAGATCAATGGGCAGCGACAAAGCACTTCTGTGAGATCATTGCTGATGACTTTAATCTTTGACACTGCGTTAACACACACACTTGAATCCTGAAGACAAGCAAACTGCTGTGCTATTAAACTAATTGACGATCAATTAATCAAAGGAATCCGATTGGCTGCTACTTCACCTGCTAAATAGTTTTTTTTTTTCACACCTTGCTTTCTGCATTTTTGGCTTTCTTTGGGCTAAATAATAATGAAATAATGTGTTGTGGCGTTGTTCATATGAGGTTGTATTTACCTAATTATCAGACTTTGTGAAAACCAGCTAATTTTCTTTGTGCCCTAATATGTAAAACCTTCCACTGAAAGGTTATCTTTATTGTACAAGACCGTTATTACAAACTATAAATAAAATTGAACATTAGGGTAGATCTATGAATGCAGATGAGAGACACTGAGCATATTAAGGTTAAACTTCCTCTATGATATATATGTAGTGGTACTATGACATGAGCTAAGTGACACTTGAGGGTATTTGAGACAAACATTTACTACAAGACATGTAACAAATACGTAAATCTGATAATTGGAGATCATGTTTCTCGTCAAATGAGTCATGTTGTGTCTATTCAGGGGGACTTGAATGGACACAGAGGGCTAGTTCCCTCCAACTTCCTCCAGGCTATTCCAGATAACCCTCCAGCAGAACCAGTCTGTCCCCCGCCTGCACCAGAACCCAAGAAAGAGTTACAGGTAACTTAGCTTGTCCTGTCTGTGTAGCATGCACATCCGTCAATGGCTGCTTTTTCTTCAGCTATCTGTCATTTTTATGTTTTTTTTTCCAACCACAAGTTCTTTATTTTGTCTCCATTTATAAATGCATGGGTTTGGTGTTTAATGGTGTCCTGTCACATCTCTTCTGTCCCACTGTTTCCTGCATGGCCTTTTGCAGAAGCAAAAACGATCTGTTCACTTTGAGACTTGATCGTAAGTGTTTTTTGGAGGCTCACCGCTGTTTGATAACCCATTCCATCCTCATTTAGCTATACTGTATTCAGCTCCTTTTCATAGGACCCTGCATTAACCTGTAGTTTAACTTAACTTGTTGTCACCTCTTATAAATGTTAATAATTCCCAGCGCCAAGAGTAAAAATATAGACATCACCTTTGAAGCTTCAGATATTACTTAGATGGATACTAAATATGGGTCAAGCCAGACTTAAAAACCTGCATTTTCCTCTTCTAGGACACTCTGACGTCTTATGAGGAGCCACAAGATTCTGGCTCTTCAACACAAGAAGAGTCTTTGCACCCCCAGACAGAACCTCCTCGCCCTGACACAATGGAGCACGCTGACTTGCAGTCACAACCTGAACCCACTACAAGTTCTATAACAAACCCGGACCCTCCTTCAGGTCTCGCTGCAGTGGCAGTCTGCAGTCCTCCGCCAGCCCCCCTCCCTTCAGACGGCACAGCACCGACGGACTGTACAGTTCAAGCAAAGAAGAAGAAGGGCTTTTTCTCCAAAGGCAAGAAACTGTTTAAAAAACTGGGATCCAGCAAGAAAGAATGAGTCGGCGTACGTTGACTCGTGTCCAGTTGAAAGCACTTTTTCTGTCAGTACTGTTAGTTTCTATTGGTAGTCGATGCGGTTAGCAGCTCTCAGATCCAGTAACTGATGCTTTACCCATCAGTAATTATACATTTGCCTTAGAGTACTGCTGTACCAGCTGTTAGATAACAAGTACTTTGAAGCGTCAAAGTTCAGCTTACAAAATTGCAAGCTCATGTAGAAACGCATGTCCAAGTGATCCAACCTACAAATGTATAAAAATATACAACAAATACTTTCTAATCAACTCATCGGGCTTAAAGCACGCAATAATAATCTCTCAAAATATTAGATTGATTTAGAACACTAATGAAAAGAAGTCTGGATGTCACTTCAACACAACTAAGTTAATATTAGCTTTAATGCTCGCGTGATCGTGCCACCGTACTTACTTAAAGCAAATACAAGCAGCAGTTTATCGCTTACTCTGCGTGGCTATTAACAATGCACTATCCATTCTCAGTGGATGTATTATGAATATGTCTGCTTCCTTCCTGCGTTTCATGTCATTAAGAGTATTTTTTACAACACTTTGTACAAAATATCTTATTTATTTATAGTACCAGTGAAAAGTGTGTTAAAACTTCTGACTGGTAGTGTATATTAGACTTTGTTCTAGTTGATAATCACACTGCATGAGCTGATAACGGGGCAAGAAGTTAAACATTAAGAGCTGATACATGGAGTTTAAAGCTAATTCATTTGTCGGTTTGAGGTTAATAGTCCTGTTTGTTGAAGTGAAATGAAGATGAATGTGTGTGTTTGTTTGAGGGGCAGTATTCATCCATTTGTAGGGTCCAAAGACTGGAAGCTGACAGTACTTGTTGGGCTTACCTGCTTTGTGGGGACCCAACATGTTTAAATTCCTTTTTTTTTATTTTTTTTATTGTTGTTGGTTTGGTTTTAACGTTTGGTTTATAATTATGTAATTGGTATGCGAGACCTAGACAGTGTGTTGGTTAAGAGTGTGGTTGAGTTTATATGTTATATATGTGTCCGTATGAGTGTTTCTAAAACATTTCCACAGCTGAGACTGATAACGAATGCCTTTCTCAGACATCAGCAAATGGGATCATCATGGCCTAAATATTTTCTCTGTGCTTATGTGCTTGTGAAAGAAACCTGCAGTGTGTGCACAAGTGGGTTGTATCTGGGGCTCAGCAGGCTGCCGCAGTAGCTTGAAGGGATGCGTTTCATTCGTCTGATCTGCCGATGTTTAAAACAAAGTCAAAAATTATCAGTGAATTCTTACATTTTTGGACCAAAACCTGTTAAATATTTGAGGTTTTGGTTAAATGGTGAGTTTATAGTCATTTAACAGTTTTTCTCTTGATTAAAGATTATTAAAGTCTGATACAGTAAGGAAGTTCTGTAAATGAAAGATGGGAGGATGGTGTCAGTGTTCCTGCAATAGAAGAATCATATCATAAAAAAAACTTGACAGAAAAGTTCATATTAATGCATTTTTGTCACATTTTTTGCTTCCAGTTACCATTATTTAGAGGCTTGGAAACTATAAACACATCACTAAGCTTGTGTTTTTTTTAGATTTCAAAAAGGCAGCAACATAAAAAACGTACAATACCAGTTTCCTGTCGGCGCTTCCTTCCTGTGTTGTACTAATGAATAATCTCATCAAGACATCAATGACAGAAAACTTGAAGAGCTACTTATTTACCTTTAATGAAATGGGTTGTTTGCAGTCTGTATTGAATGTAAAAATATCTCTTAAAAGTTTTGGTCAGGATGAATCATCAGAGCTTTGTGACTGGCAACAGTGACACTCAGACCTCCCTTTCTTCATGCCAAATCTTTATATTATCAATAGTAATTCATTAAAACAACTTATCAATACTCCAAAATCAACAAAATAACTGTTTGACAAAATGATTCGATGAGATTGTAATCTTTGATGTTAACATCCAGTCTCTGGTCATAGTTTGAATGCGGCATGTTGGGTGTTTTTTTTTTCCTTTGTATAATTGAAGACAGCTGACATGAACGTCAAGTTTAAACTGGGCAGTTTTCAGTCATTGCACTGGTGGTTTGTAGATCTACTGTACTGTGACAGATTCTGCAATAACTTAGTAATGTATCTTTTTTTTTGCCTCCATATCAGGAGTATAATGATGTTCAACTTGCAGTGTTACAACACACATTTTTATGAGCGCATGCAGTGTAGTGGTTAGATTTTCTGTCCACAGATTTGCACCATTACGCTGTAAAGTGTTTTAATAATGCTGAACGGACGCTGTTAGAATAATAGAGGAAAAACAAACCATTCTGGATCATTTTAAGGTTTGTAGTAGCTGATCTGATAAATATGTACCTAAAAATGAGTGGATGCAAATGTGTGGAGCAGGCCTTAGTCTTCAGTGGTAGTCATCTGGACACATGCAGTGATGGTTTGCAAAGTCTGACTAGATTTTATGTTTTGTTTTGTTTTTATTCTTTTAAATCTGTGCGACACAGGGCTGTTGGGTAATTTCTCAGGTTTTCACTCATAGTTCCTTTGCAGCGCTCAGCCACCTGTCGACTCCGGCTGTCAAAAAGCAGCAGAATATGCCAAAACTTTAGGTGCTTTGCTTGTTTTCTATAGCTATGAGGGGCCGAGTTTTCCCAGCAGCGTGGGAGATATTAAGTGGAAAAAGTCTTTTCTTTTCTGTTTTTTGGTGATTTGGGGTGGAGTTTAAAATTTGGAGGCAGATATTTTATTGTAATTCTTTTTTTCTTTTTTTTTTTTTATTTCTTTTGTGTTACGAATGTTTAAATGACGTGTAAAGGGAGAGTGGCGATGCCAAGCATTAAAGGGAAGGCGGATTATCAGACACTTTAGATTTAAAATAGGCGGGGTAGAGGCAAGACAGAGGCAGTACTGTATGTTTTTTTTAATTATTATTTATTTTACTATTTTAAACAAGAGTTGGGCTCTCAAAAGTTGCCGAAATGTACAGCAAATATTTGTAATGATCTTGTATTTGACGGCCTTTAATGCACAAGTAGTCCTCGATCTGCTGTGTAGCAACTTAGGAGGCTCCTCCGCTGACTGAACAGGACCTAGGCCCGTGTAGATAACATTTTAGCTCAGCTTTTCATATTTAGCCTTACACGAAGACCTTCTTTAGTCTTAATATGTTTACAGGATGTTTTTGGACTGCATGCATACCAATGTTATACCCATGTTCTGCCTTATTTTTTGTTGCTTTCATGTTTCAGTTTTTCCTAGGCTGACCATTTCTACAATATTTGAGTTGTAGATTGTCAACGCAGTGGAAAAGAAGCTGTTGGAGCTGACTGTATATACTGTAATGAACGGTGTCGGGACTTGTGGATTATTTTCATAAAGTGCGGAAAACACTTTTTTTTTTCTTTCCTTATCTGCACTTTTTGTTTGAAACTTGTGTTAATATGAACCTTTTATATATTAATGTTTTTATTGTCCTTTTTTGGAAGTTCATCTGTATATAATTTTTTGTTAATATTGTTTTTCAGATTTTATTTTTTCTTGTTTTTTTTGTTGTTTTTTTTGCATGTGTGAGCAACAGATGGAGGGTTAATATGTAAAAATCTAGTGCGCAGAGGACTCCTTGGTTTAAATTGTGATGGTTTCTTTCAATATGGATCTTTTTACAGGAATAAAGTATGTATATTTTCACAACTAACAGTGTTGTGTATTTATTTGTTCCTGAAGAAAACAAGGAAACAAGAACTATTTTGATTTGATCTTTATTGAATATCATGCAGATTATACATCATATACTGTGTACGCTTTTCTTTTTTTCCAGTACAGGGAAAACAGATGACCAGTGAAATGGTGAAAGAGTTAGCGAGCCCTTCTCAGCGCCACACTCTGCCCATGTGAACCGAATGCTGCAACACTCTGGGTAAACGTGTGACTTAAAGAGACAAAGCAGCTTCCTCTTTTCTGACTTCCTGCACGGGCGTCACACCGAGGCCTCGACGTTCTTCCTGAAGCCAACAGTACACTCATCCATAAAGTAGGAAACACTACACTGTGGCGAGGAGTTTAGTAGTGCTTTCTACTTTATGGATGACTGCACTGTACATCCATCGTTCCTCTTCGATCTTCTCCCACTTCTCTCTTCTTCTTCTCCTTCTTCTTCTTCTTGCACCTGCACATTGAGTCTGCAGCTGCACACACACACACTCACACACACCATCCCCCATCCTCTTTTATGTTCACCAGCATGAAACCTCCGAGCTCAACTGTTCAGACGTAAAACCAGAAAATGTGCACTTCCTGATTCGTCTTGAAACATTTTCGCCGCCTATTCTGACAATCAAATTTGCTCAAATGTGAATGCGGCCTGGTATCATTTCAACATTTACAACTATGAAAAATACAAAACACAAAAACAAAAGTAAGCCAAAGGAATCCACTCGTCGTTTAACTTTAGTGTCGTTTTCAGGCAAATATCAGAAGGACTCTAACAGAGGAAGCGCTATCTCGAGGAAGCCATCTTGTCAGGCATGAGTAAGCTTTTCTTTCTGAGTTAGATGGTACATTAAAAAGCTTGTTAAAGTAACAAACAGTCATTACAAGCATCTATTATTGAGTCAAAATAGGGTAGAAATCCATACATCCACAGCATACATGAAACATTTCTATTTGTTACAGAAACAGAAGTTGAAGATTTTTCTTTCTATTGTTTTTATCTTTCAAATGCGAAAAAACTGAAAAATAAATCCACTTAAAAAAAATAAAAAAGAAAAATGTGAGTAATACAAGGAAAGTCTGTAAAAGTTCTCTCTCCATGTCTGACATGAGTAATAAATTTTCAGCATCTTTTTACAAATTATTCCAGTAATAAATAAGATACATCTTTACCCTACTTTACCTCAACCCTCTTTCCTTTTTGTCTGCCTTCTAAGCGATGATTGTCCGCCAGCCTCGCAGGTGTCTTCTGCCCGTCCAAGAAGTGGATGAAGAAGAAGAAGTTGTCTCCTTTTGAACCCTGCGCGGCCACGTGATGCAACCACAGGAAGAGGTTTAACAGTCACAGCCGCTCTCTTTCTGCGCTTCCGCCCTCTCGCTGCCTTCTGCAGGCGCCTTTTTAAAAAGCCGACAGCAGCTCAAAAGATCTGATGAAACAAAACTAGATGCTTAGAACGTCCCGCTTTTTCTTAATTAGCTTCACGCGGAAAGTTTGAAGGCCTCAGCGAAATGTCTCCATCTCTGTGTATGCTTGCTCCTTCTGCTGCAGGCACGTGATGTGAAAAGTTTTGTAATGAACAGAATGAACACCACATTGCTTTAGCATGTATTGATCCGTAGTATGGGTAGTGTAGTGTCCTCCCTTCAGAACTCAGTGAAAAGCTAAGAAACAGTGAGGTGCAGTTAGGTTTGGTGGAGCACTTCCTGTGAGAAGATGGTAAAACTGATAATCTAACTCCTTTTCTTGAAAAAGCTGCCTTCCCTAAATATAGTCATCTCACTTAACGATTAGACTAGTTAAGTACTAAAACCATCATAATAGGACTAATTTAATAGCAAGTCTGATACTTTTGAGTAATTTTTTTTGTATTTTTTTTGTAAGAAGTAAATGATAAAGTCACAAAATATATGGGCTGTTTTTTGGGGTGGTAGGGACTCATTTGCATGTTAGTCACCATTATTACCATTACCTTTCTGTTGGTTTTCAGAAGTGAAAGGCAACAGGTTTCAATTCCCCCATTAATGTAAATGTCCAACTGTAACTCTGACTTATGTGATTTAGACCCCTTGTAGGGAGTCTGTTAAGTTCCCCCAGCTGATGAACACAAGTCTCACCAGCGGAGCCCTGAAATACGAACACACAGTTCATTTGCTCAACGGCTCTTTGAGGCCTCTGATTGAATAAATTTCATGTCGAGTATTGTGTCACTTAAACAAAGGACTGCTTTTCTTTCCTTTCTCAAAGCAGTGACTTTTCTGTTTCTTCTTATTCCTTACTTCCCGTTTGGTAGTTTAATAACATAATTTAGATTACATTGCAAAGCAGAGATGGTCTTCTTTTCAGGATAACAGTAATGTAATGCTTCTATTTACTTTTAATCTCACCAACAATTAAAAACTGTGTAAAGTAATATATGTTATGTATTGACTTAAGGGCTACACACAATTTTTAAATAAACTTTATATAATTTATTGAAGGTTTGGTAGAAAACCCTGCTTATTGATACTTGGTTTTGCTTTCCCTGGAATGGCTAGAGTAGTTTGGTGCAACTTTTTCCTTCCGTTTGCAACATTTTCAGTTATCTTGCCAACTCTTTCATATCTGTTATTCTTCCTATTGCAAGAATATGAAAACTAATATTATGGGTGACATTTGTAAGTTAGAGTTGCAGCACAATGCAAAAATGTACAATGACATTTAAAGTTTAAGGTCTTTGTATGCTAAATAAATGTTGATGAAAGTATAAAAATCATTCTCTAAATTGCAAAGAAGGAGGGAAACTTTTTTTGTTTGTTTGCTTTTTTCCCCACTTAATATGTGTTCTTATCTCATTTTGGAAGAATCGTTTGCTTTTTTATGAGAAAAACTGGATTGTCTGACATCCCACTAGTGGGTTTCTGATTCACACGTTCCTTTCACTGATAGGTGTAAACATTGCGAGTGTGTGTAGACAAACATTTCAATGCAGCTTTACTTGTATTTCAATTCTAAAAAGAGAAAATTTTATTTGAACAACTATTCCTCTTATTTTAAAAAACAGAAAAACTTCAATACTATATGTCAAGTTATTACGAGAATTTTATTTAGAGTTTAAATAGTTAATAAAACTGCCCCAGAATTAGCAATTTCAGAGAAAAACAATCCAAAGTTTTGCAATTTCCTGAATTCAAGCCAGTTTATTCTAGCTAGCTGCTAGCACAACTTAAAGCTAATAGGTCATGATTGTTTGCTTCTTAAAATGTAAACGCTATTTTTTATGCTCCAGTGACCTAACAGATAAATTTGTTGTACAACTACATAAGTAAAATAGTTTATTCTAAAATGTAAAATTTAAATAAAAATTAAAAAAGTAAAATTAATAAGAGTAAATTTTATAAGTGAGGGTTTAAGTACTGCAAAGATATGCTGTTAAAGCTAGCTAGCCTAGCTTAGCAGAGTAGCGGTGTTTGTAATGCCGCCTTTGCCACCAGTGAAATTCAAACTAATTAAAGCTAGTTGCTAACCTAACTTTAACATATTAGTCACAAGTACCTGCTTGCCTACTACATTATATTTTATATACTCTAGTGACTTAAGCAAGTTAAGTTTTACCACAGAATTTTGCTAGTCAGTAAATGAAGGAGTTATGGTACCACAAAAATATGCCTAAATGCTAACTAGCTTAGCTTAGAAGGCTAGCAGTCTGCAACTTTTAACTCCATGGAAATCCATATTAATTTCTTGCACGTTTGCTTATTTAAATAATTTTTTTTTTTTTTTTAAATTAAAAGCATATTTGCACTAAAAGGTTCCACAAGAATTAAGATGTGGTCTGCTAAGAAGGGGGTACTCTTCAGATTTTATAATGGAGGTCAACACTTTCAAAGGCTAATTGTTTGCTTCTTTTTTGTGGGGTTAGATAGTTTTTTTTGTTTTTTGTTTTTTTTTATAACTAATTAAGTTTAGTGAAGATCCCTTTAAACTGCAAACCCTGTTTCTGTGATTTGCCTTGTAAGGAACTGACATAAAAAACACAGGAAATCCACACCATATGATATATTTAACAGCCACGTATTAACTCTCCAGAGTTCTAGCGTCTTGTGAAACTGCCCTGAGGTATCGGCTTCCTCAATAAGCTGACAAAATTCAGAAGCCTTCATCTTGCAGATGACTGCGAGCATTTTCTCCTCTTTAAGTGAGTTATTCGGGAAAAGATCCCAACTCCTTGTGAGGAACAACACAGGAGCACAGGCCATCCCAAGCCCACTCTGGCTCTTCTGATAGACCTTATCTGGGCTGTCAGCCATTTCCCCTCCCTTCTCCCCTGCAAGGCTACAACTGGGTGTCGACACCACCGTGCCACACTGTTCCTTCAAGGACCTGTTAGGCTCACGCACAGGAAAAAAACTGTGCCAAAATAATTTACTACTTCCTTCAGTGGAAATGAAGAGTCATCTCAAACCTT
Organism: Telmatherina bonti; assembly: GCF_933228915.1. NCBI lineage: Eukaryota > Metazoa > Chordata > Actinopteri > Atheriniformes > Telmatherinidae > Telmatherina > Telmatherina bonti. The sequence continues at coordinate 29,414,194 of NC_136628.1, read as the reverse complement.
TGCTCATATTTCTTTGTAACTAGTTTCTGAACTACAGTCATTATTAAATGTAAACAGTTTTTTTTTTTTTTTATTGAATGCAACTAAAACATGTCTGAAATTCTCTCATGGCTCCAGGTATCTTTCTGGGGTCTAGGTTCATTTTTCTATTTTCTATATGTAGTCCATTTGAGCCTAAACTCAAGAAACTTTAAATTGGCCTCAATATTCTGTGAAAAACGTGTTAAAAGTGTTTATTCACTGTTGTCTTTGAGCCCCAGTTAAATATTACTGCACAGGAGTGAATTTAACACAAAAAAATGAACTGAGCTTGGTCCAAATAGCAATGTTAATGTAATTTTTAAACGGATTTGAAAACTTCTAACATGATGAGCTGCTCTCGGTTCTGTAGCTTTTTTTTCTTTTTTGGTCTCCCAAAGAGAGGAAGTTTTGTCAGGCTTATGAAGCACAAAACCGTAGTTTTAGAGTGTTTAATGTCCATCCCCCCATGAAAAACACATCCCTTTACTTCCCTTTGTCAACTTCATGCCTGTCAGACCACATTCCAAGACAGAGCTGAGGAAATTTCCACCTGCTTGATCTAACAGAAGTTACAGAGGATAAAACTTTACACAGCGCCTAGCTTTTAGATCTGCACTTTCCCTTCAGCTCTGTGCTTTCATATGGCCAAATAAGGGCAATATGGTGGCAAGCGTCAAAGAGGCTGTGTGTGTGTGTGTATATATGTGCAAGTTTCTACTGCACTTAATGTGTGGAAGACGACACATTGGGCGGAGCTGAAAAGCCTTCCTGACACTGCTTGTGGTCGTCTAAGTTGAGTTTTCGGTTTTGTTTTTAGCTTGCAGTGCTCGTGAAATGACTTCACCCACATATACTTTGAGGAGGTGAGGACTTTAACTCACACTGGAATTTTTTCTCTAGTTTTTGTAGTGGAAAAAAATGTGCATTCTAGTGTATAAAATCAGAAGACATGTAAAGGTTAAGAGTTCAAAAAAGTTGAAAATGCTTGCAAGGAGCTTAAAGGCCAATAAGGAGGTGTATAAACTGAAACTTGTGGGATTTTTGTTTTTCATTTGGTTATTATCAGCCATCTACAACCAGCAGAGATAAGATCAAAGATTAAAATGAACATCCTGCTCAATAGAAAGAAATAATTAAAGCATTTGAATCAGATTAATATTTTACACATCTTCTCCAGTTCAGATAGATATGATGAATGTGGCTTTAAGTGTGTCTGAAATTGAGTTTAAATCAATGATGAAATTGGGATTGTGTTTTTGAAGTTGCAATATTAATACTTGATGTTAGCAGGCTACTGAGTTTGAACACCCAGTCAAGAAAGATAATATAATAATCATACATTTTTCACATGAATGCTTCAAGAAAGGAAAATGTAAGCATCACTGATACCTTTAAAGGCTGAAGGAAGTCATGAAAGACCGTAGTAACAAAGTGTGTGTGTGTGTGTGTGTGTGTGTGTGTGTGTGTGTGTGTGAACTCAAAATCAGGCAATGAAAAAGAAAATGACCAGAAAAAAAGACAACAGTGTCAGCAGATCTCTGGATTTAGAAGCAACCTATCAACAAGTTACTGGTCTGTGACCTACATGTGGCTGGTTGTCTTCCGACTAAAGGCAAAAGCACATCATCAGTGTTAAATGTGGAGAAACTAGGGACCTTAGTCTGCTGTACTTTAAGCACTACTTTAAAAGATTTTTAAGAATCCTAATGTTTCCTCTGCTTTAGATTAACTTTAGTTATTAACTTTAACTTTTTCAGTTCTTATAAAAACCAATAAAACTCTCCAGAAACAGTTCAGAGCTGAATGACTAAAACTGTGATACAGGTAGTTGCTTGATATTAGAAACAATTTGGTCCTCAGACTGATGACTAACATCATTTCATAGATATGTTTTAGATAAAGTTGTAATCAAATTTGTGTTTGCAAAATTGTCAGCAGAACGTTCTCCACGGCGTCTCCAGACTCTGTCACGTGTGTCACATGTGCTCAGTGTGAACCTACTTTCATCTGTGAAGAGCTCAGGGTGCCAGTGGTGAAATTGCCAATCTTGGTGTTCTCTGGTAAATGCCAAACATCCTGCACGGTGTTGGGCTGTAAGCACAACCCCCACCTGTGGACGTCAGGCCCTCATACCACCCTCATGGAGTCTGTTTCTGATTGAGCAGACACATGCACATTTGTGGCCTGCTGGAGCTCATTTTGCAGGGCTTTGGCAGTGCTCCTCCTGTTCCTCCTTGCACAAAGGAGGTAGCAGTCCTGCTGCTGGGTTGTTGCCCTCCCACGGCCTCCTCCATGTCTCTTGATATACTGGCCTGTCTCCTGGTAGCGCCTCCATGCTCTGGACACTACGCTGACAGACACAGCAAACCTTCTTGCCACAGCTTACATTGATGTGCCATCCTGGATGAGCTGCACTACCTGAGCCACTGTGGGTTGTAGACTCCGTCTCATGCTACCACTAGAGTGAAAACACCACCAGCATTCAAAAGTGACCAAAACATCAGAGAAAAAGCATCAGAACTGAGAAGTGGTCTGTGGTCACCATCTGCAGAACCACTCCTTTATTGGGTGTGTCTTGCCAATAACCTATAATTTCCACCTGTTGTCTATTCCACCTGCACAACAGCATGTGAAATTGATTGTCAATCAGTGTTGCTTCCTAAGTGGACAGTTCCATTTCACAGAAGTGTGGTTGACTTGGAGTTACATTGTGTTGTTTGGGTGTTCCCTTTATTTATTTATTTTTTCCTGATATTTCCATCATATTGAGGATGGATACATCGATCACTACGGCTTTCCTCTGCTGCTTATCCATGATCACGATGTCCGGTTGGTTGGCCACCACCATTTCATCTGTCACCTGTCTGGATCTGGAAGAACCAGAGGATCTTAGCCCTCTCATTTTCCACCACCTTGGGGGGAGTTTCCCACTGGGACTTAGGGGTCTCCAGTGTGTATATATAAATATAGAATAATTAGTGGCAGTCAAGGGAATCAGGATTGTGTTTAAAAGGTACATTTGCTGAAGGCTGGTCTAGCCATGGTTGACCACCTTGGAAAAATATTTTCCACTCAACAAAAGTTGATGCAGCCTGAAACTTTGCGACAGACGGAATAAGCCTTATGTCAGCTCTGTAGAAATATCACTGAATTCTGGGGGCACTAGCGCATCTCAGATGGATAGAAGAAGCAGACATGTTTAGTGGTGAGAAGAGTCCACATCTCAGCTGCTTCTGGGGAAAATAAATATGTCTTGTTGTTTGTTCCATAGATGATGAAGAGGCCATTCATTCTGCATATGTCTGTAATGAGTGATTTGAGGTAAAGGTCAACATGACTCTATCCTATCTATATCTGAGTGTGGTGCTGTAATTAAGTTTTATACTTTCTAAATATTAGATAGCAGTGATAAAACATTTACTTTGTATTTGTTCAATAAAGATTCAAATTAATTCACAAATGACAGATGTAAATTCTTGTTTATTGAAGAAAACTTTTTAACTTTTCTGGAAATGTGTTTTTATATTTAGTAAGTGGCCAAAAATAAAAAATGCTGAAATATTTTCAACATACAGGTTTCATGTTATAGAGAGAAACAGTCATGCTTCTTTCACACAGGTCAATGCAAATGCAGGGAATGTGCAACTGCAGAAACCTTGCAATAACTTTCTATTTATGTGTCCAGTATTATTTACCTATTTATTATTGTCTCGTTTTTATATTTATTTATTTATTTCACTAAATGCACTTTTATGGCAGAATATAGTACTGATTTTCCCTCAGGTGTTTTTAACTACGTGTTTTCATTAATTACCCTTCATCGTCATCTGCAGAGCGTCTCTGATGTAATTTCCCGAATGGCAACAAACTGCTTGTGGATCTGAATGAATATTTTCATGCCATATTTACTTTCCATGATTATTCTGGATTTCCAGAACAGAAAAACAAGAATTTCTCTTGGATTACAGAAACTGAGACACAGATCTTTCTGGCAATTTTGCACTTTGTGTTATTTCACTGAATTTTCAATCCCTGCAAGGTTTTGTTTGTGTTTCTTTTAGTTTCTGTTGTGGCCTGGGAGATCTACGGAACTGATGACATGCCTTTGAAACACAAGGCAGGGGGCAACTGCAGTGAAGTAAGACTTCAAATTAAAAAGATCCTTCAGCTGATAGATTTCTGTACAGTGACTCATCCATTTAACTAAAGTGTGTTGGAACAGGGAAACATCTAAAACGTACAGCAGTCCAGCCTTTGTGGACTAAAGTTCCCTACCACTGACCTAGAGTCTCCACTGATGACAGAAAATTTTGAGTCACCAGATTTAAACTCTAAGTCTGGTCCATGGCTCCCCCCAGTGGCAGTGTTTGCTACTGCAGGTGATCACTGGCGAACTTTTGAGTTAACATGTTTACTTGGTTTTAATGTGAAGGTACTCAGAAAAAAAAGTATTTATGAGCTAATTACAAATGCAGCTGAGGCTGATTGGCCTGCCATTACTTTCATGATAAATGCTCTACAACATTTCTGTTCAAGGAGAGCCCAGAAATATTTCTTATAAATACCATAAAATAAACAAAGAAAAATCAAATCATCTTAATGATTTATTATCACAAGTTTTATCATGTTAGTCTGTTACCTCAAAGTTTGTATGAAAAAAAATCATCTGCAGTTTGACAACATGCAGTTACATAACTATAATTCTCCAGAAGTGTCTTGTGTGATTCTTTTTTTACCATCACATGTGCACTCGCAGTGAAACAGACCTGCATGTTGTCTTCCACCTACTTCATTCACAAAAACATGACTCATTTAGTAATCTGCTACTTTAGGTTTGGTCCTTAAAAGTGAATACTATAATTAAATCAAGGTCATATGTTACGCTTGTCATTGTATCAAGACAACTTAGTCATGCTTTGCTCACTCTCAATATGACTGAGCTGAACTGGAGTTGATGTGCTGTTTTGCCGAACTGCTTTCATCACCATGACAAAATTTCATATAAATGAGCAAAAGATCAGTGATTCTGAATGCTGTCATCCTGCAGTCTGACTTTGCTGAACCAGGCAGGGAAGGGAGCTATTTGAAGACATATCTATCCTCTACAGTCTGTAAATGAATAGACTGTTTACAGTAAGATGGAGGATGGTTGACCTCAATGGTGTTTGTTCATTTCCCTAACCTCTTTATTTGGACCACAAAGATGCATTTAAAACCTCAAACAAACCGTTTCCACAGCGATTCATTTCTTTAAAAATGACCTTTATTGTTTTCCTCAATTATTCAAAGAAATACGTATTTCTATGTTATGTAAATGAAAAAAAAAATTCAAACAAGAACAAACATTTAACAGTTTGACAAGACATCACAGACACGGTTCTGCAGTATGATGCAATGCTGATGGGGCCAATCGGATGGTATGAACAAGAAACAACCAAGGCTACGACTTCACCGCTGTGTCTCTGGATTTGTAGATCACTCCTCTGCTTTTCAACTCCCTCACCACACCTTCAGAAAAGAGAGAGAATGCAATAATCATCACAAAACAGCACAACAGTCACATTCTGTGTGTGTGAGTGTGAGAGTCTTGGTATAGTTGGGTGTACCTGGAGGTAGTCTGCCTGTAACTGACACCGCATATACACCTGGCTTGAAGGTGCCTGCAGAATGAAGCAAAAAATAAAAATATATATTCAAATTTTCTGACTGATTTGAGTGTTGAAAAGAAGGGGAACTTTTTTGTTTGCATAATTTGTAAGCAGAGCCAACAGATACATTATTTACATGGTGAAGAAGATGAAGCAGACAAAGGGATCCAACAGTTGTTTTTATATATTTTTGCTTAAGAATTTTCCTGAGTGACATGACTGAACTATTTAGGTGGCTCCATACGTGGTGTGTAAGGAGAATAAATGCAAAGAGTATGAGCTTAAATGCATCTCCTTGGAAAACACTGGACCATCCTCTATAAAGGGAAAGGACATCATTCCATCCCACAATTCATTGCAGCTCCAACATTTAAAGAGGTGCTTGATTGCTTTGATAAATGTAGTGGCAGTGTGTTGTGTAAACAAATATAAAAGAGGGGAAAATCTGGGCAGCATATGTGAGCAGTGCATAACAACTTGTCACTTTTGTGGCTTTTTTCTTTTTCTTTTTTTTTTTTTTAAAGTGTCATACTTCTAATGAAGTTATATTCCATATTATTTTGATCAACTTGGATAAAATCTTAACGACTGTTGTTTTGCTCGTGCTTCTTGCTGAGTGACTTTCTTTTTAAAAGTCCTAACGTTTATCTTTAAAACAGGAAATTTACCAGGAGGGCTTGGAAAGCGCTTGGGATAAAACTAGGGGTGTCATTTCTATTTACATGACTTGACTCTGGATTCCCCTGTGCTGGAAATGGGACATGTAGAGCAGTGTTTTTCAACCTTTTTTGAGCCAAGGTACACTGAAAAAAATCACAAGGCACACCACAAACAATTTTCTAAAGCCTAAATAATTCACATAAAATCAAATTTAGTCAAAGTGTCTTGAAATAAATCAGATAAATAAACACAAGAAGAAGGAATTTTAGGATCTTTTACCTAGACCTGTTTGAATTAACACAGAGCTGCTTTTCAGACCAATTAGATGAAATTGGATCATTTCTCAGGGCACACCTGATGATCTCCCACAGTTCACACCAGTGTGCCACGACACAGTGGTTGAGAAACACGGCTGTGGAGTATAAACTGTGAACATCCTTACCTATCCTCTGCCATTTTGCCACCCAACTGTCTTCAGGACTCATCATGGCTATAACACTGTGAGTATAAATATAGTATTAGTTATTTGGGACTAAAATACATAAACTATAGAGATAAATATTCAGTGTTGAACCAATTCTCACCCATCAAACGAGGAGCTTGTGCATTCATAAACCATCTCTCTGTTCCCCTTAAACTGAAGATACGACTCACAGTTGTCACAGCCGTCGTATTCAAACTGGTCAATGGTCTGGAGAAAACAACAAAAGAAAGTGATCACAATCGAGTTATTTAAAATTTCAATTAGTAAATAAATGAGACAGAACTGATGAAAATTGCGGCGCAGTGATCGGCTACTTGTTAGCCGAAAAGCTAACTTGTTTTTATTTATTTTTTTAATCAAAAATCGAGAATTACCTTTACTAATGAACAAAGAAGACAAGCTCGCAGGTGGCGCAAGTCTTTTGGGACCGTTTCCAGTGCCATAGTGTTACAATTCCTAAAGATAATAAAGCACTTTATGAGTTAAATCGCTAAATGTTTTGCGATACTATCGTGTCGCAGTGGAATGACGTACGTAGAAGCAGGCTCAAGCATAGGACCCGAGAGAAGGTATTCCTATTTTGCGCCTGAATAAAAGTCTTCATCACTTAGTGATAAATGGATTACTGTACTTAGTAAATCATGGTGGCATCATTATTTCACAAATTATATACACGTGCCAATAATATCCTACGCATTTTTAGACAGACATACACAAACATGAATATCAGTGCTTCAGTAAAATAAATATTTCAATAAGCAAGTACAAGTCTATCTACCTGACTTTGATCTGTGGTTGTATAAAAATTAACTGGTATATTTGTTTAACTTTGTTATTGTTGATTATTGCAAGAATATATGGAATTACTTACTAAGCAAACTGTCTTGCGATTTCTTTCTTAAGAGTTTACAAGTCTCTTGATCATTCCACTTCGATTATTTGGCAAATTTCTAGTCTGGTTTGCAATTCAAAGCTATTTGCATTATTTTTAAAATTCAGAAAAGCTTCACAAAAGTAAATTAATCTTGCCTTCTTTTTTTTTATTTTTTATTAGACAATGACTGCAAAGATGTTGGCATTTAGCTCTTAAGCCAACTAGCTTAATGACATGACTGAGGGGAAAATTCTAAAAGCATTACATTTTCTATCCTTTTTCTCAAATAACATTGGGGCTTCATTTAAGCTTAAATGGATTCTGGCCAGTTCTTTGTGCAGGATGAAGGCATTCACAATAGTAACATCCATTAAGTAGTAGAAAAAGGTCTTATACCACTTCTTAGTTTTTTTGTTTTTTTTTTAACCTTATAGCATCTTATCAAGGCATCTGATATACCCAGACCCCATTTGAATCTAAAAAGAGAGGGGAAAAAGATCATCTTTAAATGATTTCTTTTCTAAAAGCATAAAGTACTTATACTAGTATAAATATTACAGACTGGCTTTACTTCTTCGTTGTTGCTAGAAAATAGAAAGTTAAGTATTTGGTGTTTGCATATTCAAACCAGCACTACGTCATCTAGTTGATGACACAGTTAACATTCATTATGGCCATTCCTGGAGCTGCTGTTGCCCAGCAGCGTGCAAATACTGAAAAGCCAGACTTCGCTGCTTCTTTGCCTCAGCCTGGAGCCACAGGCTGTAAAGCAGTGGTCTCCAACTCCTGTCCTCATCAGCTACCATCAGGTTTTATTGTTTCCCCGCTGTGACACATCTGACCCAAATCAATGGCTCAATAACAAGCAGATGCAGAAGATGACAATAAGCTGTTAGAGAATCTTTTCATTTGAATCAAGTGTGTTGTAGCAGGGAAAAACTAAAACCTGCAGGATGGTAGCTCACAAGGACCAGACTTGGAGATCCCTGCTGTAAAGCATTAGGTGGGCTGGAGATACATTGCAAACCTGCATTCAAGAAGTATCCCATATGGAGTGAATAACAGCAGGACTACAGATGAATACTCTTATTTATAGAGAAATGGTCTGTAATCAAATGATATTTTCTTATTAGATTTTTTTTTGTTATTGTTTATTTATTTATTTATTTATTTATTTTATTTTTCCAATTAGGTATGTAACCACATACTATCATGATTTGGATATACATAAGGTGTACGTATGGTTGTGTACATATCTGTGCACTTACATAAAATGTAATGCACTGGGTAAAAAATTATTGTGTCACTTTGTAAAATGTAATTAATGAAATAAGTTTAAATTGAAAAAAGAAAACCTGCAGGATTGTTACTCTTGTGGACCGAAACTGGACACGTGCAGTATAGGATATGTGATGGGTCTGAAAATACCCTCCGTAACTCCAGACTACTCATCGATGGACTGAAGAGGGGATTTATCACCTTCACAGGAGTTTGCACCAGGCGCTGTGGCTTCGATTTGGACTGTATGGAGAGATTGCCAAACCACGTCGCCATCTCATACCTGATGATGCTCTCCATCGCTGCCTGATACATATAATATATATACATACATGCTTCCCCTGCATGGAGATGGTTGTTGTTCCGCTGTTAGCTTGTAGACATGCAAAGAAAATGTTTTGAGTGGAAACATTGTGTTGTAAACAGGACCTAAGAACTCACTTCAGTCCATCATCCTCTTACACCGAAGCTAAGTTGTGCAAAAGGGACAAACTTTTCTACATACTTTTTTAATTCAATGATGGTAGAAGACGGAGTTTCAGCCTCTGTCATTAGGTTACAACACAGTCTAGAGCTCTGACCAGGATTCTTCATAAGTTCATGTGTTTGCTCATTCAGACCAACCCAGTATTTCATACCTGCTGGGGAAGGGTCTTGTTGTGGTTTCCAGGTTATTTCCAGCTGTCCCAGAAATATTGAAATCTTGTAATATTTCTTCAGTCATTGGTTCTATTGCTTTCTCTTTCATCTGTGTAGGTACCACTTCTTCTTTTTTAACCTATAGAAGTTCTGAAAACCTGTGGTCCAGGAGAACTTCCTTCTCCCTCCAGAGATGTTGCTGTGGGACTTCTGGATGGAAAAAGGAACAAAGGAGGCTGTTAATGCCCTTTTTATACATGTTCATCTTTATTTTAATCTGGCTGGCAGCTAAACACGTTAGTTTCAAGTAAATGTTACAGAAATGATTATTTTCTTTGGCAGATAATAATGACCACGTAGGCTGATGATTTTAGGTTTATTGTGATATTGCGATTTTGATTTAATTTGTTTATTTCCTTTGATTTGCAATGAAAGAAAACATTTCATTGTAATCTCTGAAAGAATTGAAGAGTTGAAATGAACGTGTTCCCCTCACCTCCCACTTTTCCAGACAAAGAAGTGGTTGGATTAGGTTTTTACATCATTAGTATAAACACTTTTTTTTAAGTTAGTTTGCATTTTAAAAAAACAAAAAACAATAAAAACCTTCACAACATTTGCTGTGGTACTTTATATTATAAATGTGGAAGAAAACCATTTAATGCCAGTAAAGTGAACCAAACAGATAGTTGTTTGCATTTAAGCTTTCAAAGAAAAGACGACAATGATTTTGGATGAAAACTGCCTCACTATCTAACCATGCAAATGCAACTGCACCTCCAGCATCCCCCTTACCTGCAGAAGACATCTTCCTTTCTTCTCTTCCAAATGAAAACAAACCAAGCAACTGCAAGTCTGCAGAGCTTCAGCGGCTAAATATGGATGCCAAAGAGCGCAAGGAGTGGGAAAAAAAAAAAAAAAAAACCCTCTCTAAAACTTACACTGACGGGCAGAACAAGAGAAAAACAGTGACGATGAAACACTGTTCAGGATTTGATCAGTGATTTATCAATGATGCGCTGAACTGTCGGACATGAGCACTGGAAGTTTTCCCCGAGCTTCTTCACAATCCAGCTGCCTCAGAAAGTTTCATACAAACATTGTTTCCTTACTTCTCATGTAGAAAATAAACGCAGAAGTGTTTTATTTTTCCTCAGCAGAATGGACACAACTATGACGTTTTGCTGCGTCACTCAAACTCCACCACCCGACCCAAATGAGAAATTTCACTCTTCTGTCTGCTTCTTTGCATCAATCACATGCAAATAATCCCCCACCTTCTTAATCTTAGTCAAACTGTGCAGATTTATGGACGTTTGACTGTTAATTCTGTCGCTCCTGCACATACTCCTGCACTCCACACGCTTTCAAAATGACTTCATTCACTGTTTCCAGCTGGTTTCCAGTCAGAGCCAGCCCACTCCTAAATCCAGTCACCAAACTACAGTCAAGTGATAACTACCCAATCTCACTGTCTATCAATAAACTGACATTTATTAAGTCTAATTATTCTTTGTACTGCTAAATATAGCCTACTCCTTTTCCACCATCCTAACATGATCTTTGCCACTGCTAATACACAAACCTAAGTCTTAAAGTTTTGTTCTCGTATTGCTAATAATTTAGCTGTAGAGTCACCATTGAATACTTTGAAAATGAATTCTTATGTTCTTTTCTTTATCATTTTAATCAAATTACAAAAAGAATAGTATTGAAGAAGAAGAAGATAATGAAAATGTGTCTTGGTTTATTTATTAATCATTTTATTCATCAGTTAAAAATAAAATCAGGTATGTTCTAAATGTGAAATAAAATGTAATTGAATTATGGTGCAGAATCTCTTCCATACTTTGTCAGTAACTTTATGAGGTAAAGTTACTTAATAGAGTAACTTCAGTAAGTAAAGCCAAGGCCGGATAATCCAATGGGCACAGGTCCAGGGGCCCATGTCCACTTGGGGCCCATGTGGAGCCCACGTAGGACATATACCAGCAGTTTGGACATGAAAGAAAATGTACATAAAAGCCAGATAGTTACACCACAGTATCTAGTGTATTGCTACTTGTACCACTGGCTGAGAGATGTTAGAAATGTTTCACAGTGTATCATTCACAATTTTTGCAATGTCGCGGTGGGGAAGGGGGCCCCTGGAACACTCTGGGCCCAGGGGCCTGTGCACTTTTAATCCGGCCCTGAGTAAAACTCTATACTGTCGTTGTAGTAGAACAACAATGAGACTGCAAAGTGTAATAATTTAGAGGTGATGTTGCACCACCAAACTATTGTACTTTGTTGCGTTTTAAACGACACCGCCGGAGATCCCGTAGAGGAATGAAACGACTTAATTCTGTCAGTTGTGATGAGAGGAAAACGTCCAACGGTTCGAGCTCCCAACGGTTCCAACTGCAGCGATCCAGGTACGTTTACTGTCATCGTGTTGTTCGCTGCTTGCTGTCTGATATACAGAAAAACAAGCAATTACATGCATCCTTAAATAATATTACAGAACAGATTTTTTTTGTTGTTGCTTGTTGTGTTTAAATAAATTCCCGAGCCTTTAATCGTGCTAATTGTTAATGTTAAAGATAGCTGAGCTAGCTAGTTAACTGTCGGGAAAAGTCATTAGTATTCATATCATAACTCTTGTAAAATGTCTGCATTTTGACCATTATAATATTCACAGTTGAAATGTTTAAGAATGATGTGGGTTACGTCTACTTATTCGTTATATTTATGAACTTTCTAAAGCCCTTTTTTCACCTCCAAAGTGTGAAATCGTAGCTTTTAGAGGCTACTCTAGTCAGAGCGTTATGACAGCTGAATTAGCCACATGCTACCAAAGTAAGTGAAGAGTCCATACAGGACACACATCACTGTCCTCTTCCAACATGAGCTCGTCAGATTCACCACCACGATGGAAAAATCGCTCAACGAGGCAGTTTGCCTTTAAAGTCTGTATTGTTGTGGTTGTTCGCTGCAGAAAGAAACAGTAGAACAAGTAAATGTAGACATGTAGTCTGAAGGTGCATTACAATATTATTACACTGTTAGAGTAATCTCACTACTCCAGATATCTCAATTTGATGGTCATGCAGATCAAATCAAATCAAACTTTATTTCTATAGCACTTTTTGTGCTTAAAAAACAATACAAAGTATTTCACATAATAAAACAGTTTACATCAAATAGATAAAACACACACACACACACATACATCCACAGTCCCCTTACACCCACCCACAACCACCCCCACCTGTGCCCTATTAGCCCCTATAACAGTTAGACGAAGATGAATGGCTGAGTGTTTCATAAAATCATAGTTATCCATGTATTTAATATTCAAGAAAAAATGTGATACCGTGGTGTCATTTAATAAAGTTTTTAAAGCTGGGGTAGGTAGTGTTGGGGAGCTGGCAAGATGTGAAAGTGGCTCCCTGTCTTGGTTCCTCCCCCTCTGGTTTTGCTCCTTGTGTGGTCCAAGGCTCTTTTTTTTTTTTTTTTTTTAATAAGAAATGAACTTTATTTCGAACATTTTGTTTGGTCAGAGTTTTTACAGATGGGTCTAACTATATTTCTTATTGTTCATGATGTAAAGACTACTATCAGGATGAGGAACCACTTCACCCAGGGTTAAAAAAAAAAAAAAAAAAAAAAAAGTCTCTGTGCAAGATCACCAAGATCACCTACCCCAGCTTTAACACAGCAGCCACACCATCATTCTGCTGCCATAATGACAAAGAAGGCAAGTAAAAACATAAATAAAAACAATATAAATGACAAAAATTTATGATTGATTACTTTTATGTATTTGAAAAAATAATTTTTCTTTTAACAAAAAACTCTATTAAAATTGTGAAGCAAAAATTCCGATATCTGATTTTTTTTTTTTTTTCAATTCCATTTCCCACCCCTAGCTTTTTTTTTCCAGTTCAGCATACGTCATGAGGATATCTTACCAGGAACTTCACAGTTTTAGACTTATCTGTCAGCTTAGGCTTCTCTCATACCCCAAGCCTTGACCGTAACTCACAAAAACATTTCAAGAAACTGCAGTATTAGTGTGCTGTCCTACATTTTATGAGCATTTTCAAGTCAAACATATAAAAAGATTCACTCAAGCAATGCACAATGCTACCGTTTCACAGTTTCGCATCTAAAACAGGACCTTTGTGTTCACAGCTCCAGAGACAGCCATGGATGATCCAGAGAGTTCCCTGCCCGACAACGTTAACCCCAACAATTTCCCAGCCAAACTGTGGCTTCTGGTGAACAACCCGACCGTCCAAGCCATCCACTGGGACACCCGCGGCGAGGCCGTCGTCATCGACCAGAAGCTATTTGAGAAACAAATCCTGTCCCCCAGCAGCGTAAACCTGCACGAAAACTTCTTCAAAACCACCAATTTCTCAAGTTTCGTTCGTCAGCTCAACCTGTACGGCTTCAGGAAATGCGAGCTTGCTATAAACGATGATAGCACCGGGGTGTTTCATTACTTCTACAACCCAAACTTTCAGCGAAGCCACCCTGAACTTGTTGCGAGTCTCAGGAGGCTCACTGTCGACAACAAAGCGAAGATGAAAGCCGGTCTGGAGGTCACCTGTCGGCTCCAGAATCGCTACCAGCAACTGAGTGCAGAAAATGGTACCAGGGATCTAAAACGAAGTATGTAAGCTGTCTCGATGGCTTAAAAATAATTACAGAAGCATGTTTCAGTCCTTTCTAACATGATGCTGTGTTTATTGCAGGAAGCACATCTCTTCTCAGCCCCACACATCAGGAATCGCCTCATGCATGTCATCCTAGTAAAGTCCAGGTCACAAAGGTTCACAGTGGAACCCCAGTCCCACCTCGACACCTGATGAGGGGTCACGGTGCGCCCCTCTCTCCTACCGTCTTCCCTCCAGCCAAAGGGATACCGGTGTCATTAAATCAATACTACACCGTAGCAGCCACAAGCTCCAATGCCATGCACTTTCAGCCGGGTTTACCTACACATACAAGTATTGGAAATCCAAATGTCACCAATTTTAATCCCCCCAGTAACGCCCAACAGCCTGGCTACTACCCCACAGGTAAGAACGAGCTGAGGATACACACCTGTAAGCAGAGCTGGAGTAGAAACAAGAGTTTAATATCTGAGCCCATCCCAATTGTGTTTGATGCAGAGGAGATGAAATAAGTTCAATAGTTAAGTCTTCTTATTAAGAAATTTTCAGGCCTTTTTCATGCGTTACATGTGTTTACTCCACTTCACTCCACTCAGTCTTTTCATTCCTCGTACATTCTCAAGCTGTATGGTTTCTTCCATCTTTCTTCAATCAAAACTTGGGAAAGGGACAGCTGACTCGTGACAGCATCCGTCCACTTTATTGCAATCTGATGTCACAAATGTATAAACAGAAATCTGTAAATGTTTGGCAGATTAGTTAGCAGATTGCTTGTCAAAGCAGTTTTTAAATGATAAATCCTGCTTTTCCCACTGAAGCTCCTGATTGGCCACTCTGGCTCTTCTTCTTAGGTACTAAAATGTGTTTCCAGTGATCTGCTGTATGGATTAAGTATCGAATCTTAAATGCAAACATGAAGGTGAACAGAGGCGCTTCACTTGATCATTTAAAACTGACTGTGATTTTTTTTGTTTTGTTCTCCTGTAAGTTTGCCGTTGCTGCCATCCAAACCTTGTGCCGACACACATAGTAGGTCTTCAAAAAGGGTTGTTTTCTCCCCAAAATTATTACCAGGTTGGTAAACATAGCTGCATTTGTTGTATTCATTTTTATATAAGTGACTGATCACTACAACAAAATGATATTTTAAGCATAAAATGTATATTAATTATGTACGGTCACTTAACATTTACTTTGATCTGTTGTAGGGAGGATACCCTGTGACCACACACATGTTTGACCACAACCAGGAGTTGCAGCGCAAGGAAAACCAGGAGACAAAAAAACGTGACATTAACTTGGATGCAATTTTCCAGATTGCAGATGAGGTGATGCAGACTTCCTCCAACACCAGTCTGGTTAAAGTTGAGATTCCTGACAAAAAGGTCCCAGTGGTTGGGATTCCCTCCAGCACCAGTAATGTGGCAGTGTTTGAAAACGGTTGCGGAGACTCAAAACCCGTCAGAGTGTGGAGCAGTTACAATGTTGGCACACACTCCCAGAAAGCAGAGTCTGGGATTTCAGAGCTGGAGAAAATGCCTGAAGATTATGTATTTGAGGTAAGCATCTACATCACACACTTGGAGGCAATAAACAGATATTAAGGAGAGAAAGGTTGAAACAGAGCATTAAAAAAAAAAACACATTATTTCCTGTGATCTTTCTCCATGTCACGGCAAGGTTACTACTGATCAAGTAAACGACGAGGTGATAAGTGTTGAGATCAGTTAAAACGCCAGCGACATTAGCCAGGATTAAAACCGCCGAAGCACAGGAAGTACACTGACATCTAAGGGTAAGCGATGATCAAACCTTTTGAAGATGAGTATCAGAGGGAAACTCGTAGATGGAAAGTGCCGTCATGTTGTTTGGCGCACACTCGCCGATGACTTTATTGACCATCAACCACATCTTTCATTTAGATCCAAGGTTGTTGATTTGTGTGGCCTGTGACTCCACCCTCTGATGTTTAGAAATTATTTATGAATATTGATTGATTTGTTCATATGTAAATCTTATTTTTAGTATTTATTTGCAATGTAGTAAGATAGTCTCCTTTTACATCGTACAGTTGTGTTTCTCCTTATTTACAATGAGTTTAGATATTTATTCTGAATGAACTTTTGCTGAAATGCTTGCACCTCTGTGCTTTTTAAAAGACATAGTAGACTTTTTGAATTCCTTGTGCATTGTAAGAAATTGAAAAAGCTTTTGTAAAGTACACTTCTGCATATAAATGTTTAAAATTCTGTAAGAAAAAAAAATATAATGTAGTCTTGATTTGATTCCTTTGAGGTGGTGTGCAGGTGATGGTGTTTTTTTTTTTTTTTTACCTGCCTTTTTATTTTTCACTGCTTCTCCTCATGGGATAAATCATTTTAAGAACTGTAAAACCTGTAACTGTTATATTGCTTAAGGAAGGTGTACAAAGCATTGATATTAAATGAAATGTATTTTGCAGCAGGTGGTTTATTTACGTGTAAACCATGAATAATGACATGTCCCGTTTGTTCTGTGGACACTAGAGGGCGCCACTCTACTGATTTTAATTAGCTGTCCTGCAGCTCCGCCCTCGTTGACTTGTCAACGCTGCCTTCATGTGGTACTCGGAAATTGCACAAACATCTACCTTTTAAACTTAAATAACTCTTGCTGGTTTTAGTTTTTTTGGGTATGTCTTTTTATAAAAAACTAAAAATTAGAAAGTAAATAAAATTAAATCATTCTTTTTTTTTTTTTTTTTTTTTTGCAAGCGAAGCACTGTAGTGTTGACGTATCGATAGGAGCGTTGTCTCCGATAGCCCCTGAAGGCAGCAGGACTGGAGCAGGTAGAGTGACAATGAGATCCCACGGGAACGACAGAGTCCGCGAGTTAAACTTTTGAGACGGTGTCATAACTGTACACTCTGTCTCGCTACACTATCAACTTTAAATGACGACTCCGTGGGCTGTGGACCACCATCATTTAGCACGTTTTTGCCGAGTTTTTTCCCTGTACAAGTTTATAACTTTGATAATTCATTTCCTCTCGGCGGTCTCAGGAGGATCGTTTCTAATTTCCCCCACTGTGCAGGGGAGGCTCTGAAATCACGGAGGAAGAAGAGACAGTTTTCTTGGGTTTGGAATAAGTTTAAAATGAAGACCGACTGGAGAAACTGAGTTGAAACCAGTTTACAGAAGCCGCCTGCGTTCGGGAACTGGGTTAATAACAGAGGAACAAGTGAAGTGAGGCAATGATCCATTTTGCTTGGGTTAATAATTATGTAGAATTTAACAACTTCATCTAGGATTATTTTTCTCATTTTATGGTAAAAACAAAAGGGAAAAAAAGAAGAAAAACTCTTGTCCAAATTCCCTGCATGGCATTGAACCCCCGACATGCCTCGTATCTCTCCGGCGGCAACCTGTAGCTCAGCCTTTGAAGTTCAAGTCGTCGTTCCGCAGCGCTTTTAGCTGATTTATCCACAAAACGTGGCTTCCACGGGACAGACTCGCTTCCAACACTTTTTATCGCATCGATTTGGGTCTCAACAAGGCGTTTTAAAGATCCACTTAGTGGCGTGCACTGTCACATTAAACTTCACGCGGATACACTGAGCAGGAGCTGTCCTGGAGAGGAAGGATCCAGCAGTTAGTTAGTTGCCTGCCTGATGGAGCCTTGTGGAAATCAGTGCACACTTTACTTCTAGCAACACGGGCTGTCTTCGTGGAGCATTGATGCGGGCAGACTAATGACACTGGATACAATCCATTAGAGCTCGTTCTATCATGGAAGATATCCGCTTTGTGGCTCCACATGCATTCCTGCAAACCTGCAGTTTGATGATTAACTCTGGAGCTGAATGGAAGTTTTAGGACGCTCGCGTTGGAGTTACGATGGAAATCGTCCAACTTTAAAAGTTTGGATTATCTCTGTTCAGCTGTAGTCATCGAGGCAAGGGGGGAAAAAAACAAGTGGGACCTGTACAAAGAACTTTACATATATATTTTTTGACGTTTTGTTTATCCGCGGTGCTTGCCTGCTTTGAAGTCCAACCATGTGCGGCCGAGCACCGCCGCGACAGCCGAGGCCATGACCGTCCCTCAGCGGAGCCTGTCCGGGCTCTGGGTGCTCATGGCGGCCCTGCAGCTGGTGCTGGGCCAGCAGACCCTGGAGCACGAGCGGCCGGCCCTCCGAGCGGTCATCAAGGTGACTCTGGTAAAGCACGAGCCGACGGGGAAGCCCATCATTTTGGAAGGAGAGTTCGTGGGAGGAAGTGCCGGCAAAGCGGAGGGGAAACTAATGCAGGTAAGGTGTTAAAAACGACACAGTAAGACCTGAACGGGGTTTCTCACATGTCCTCAAACACAATCCACCTTCACACCTAATGGCAGATGTGTTTCAGAGTTCACCCGGCCAGCAAATGAGTGGGACACTGTAAATGACAGCTTTACCATTAACACACTTATCCTGATCTGGAGGCAAAACCCTGCAAATGGTGTCATGTTTAGGGACTTTTTTAAAAGTAAAAATGTTTTTCTTTTTTTAAAAAGAAAAAAAGTTAAACTTCTCAAAACACTTAGTTACTCCACTGTGGAGTAAATCTTGGCCCCACGTGCCTCTGCATCCACCCCTGGTAATATTAGCACCTGTACTGGTTGTAAGCCATCTAACTACTGAGGTGACTGTGATCTCCAAGTCACGCTTTCCACCCAGAATGGCTGTGTTTGTTTAATAATAGTGATGACAAATGTGTGTTAATAAGCTTAGTTTGTTTTGGTTGTACTTTGAGTTACCTCTGGAAGAACATGCCTACTGAGGTTTGCCAATATTAGTAGGTGTACCTTGTTCAACATGACAACTTTTGTTTTGCTGTAACTATTTTTGGAATCTAACGCATGCTGTGCAGTTAGTATCAAGGTGTGGTCGAGGACTTTTTAACCACCGGTTGATCATGTTTAGACCCATGTAGGCTCTCCATCTTAACCCCTCCATTTGAATAATAATTTTAAAAAAAAAAACTGGTATTAACGGTGTAAATGTGAAATATGTGGTCTATTCAATGTGCATATTTAGGATTCATGAGTGGATTAAGGTTCCTGGGCCATAAAGCTCAGCAGCGTCAAGTTATTTACTGTCTCCAAAGAAACGGGACGACAGATATGAGGTACTGTAAGATCTTGTCTCTCTTCACTCACCAGGTGTTGGGAGAGTGTGTGAATGGGACGCCCAGATGCCTCAGTTTGCCATAATTGATAAGGCTTTACATGGCCTGGCCATGGAGAAAGCCTGGCATTAGGCATGCTGAAAAGCTTCTGCTGTTTTCCTCTCTGCTTCGAGCTGATCTGACTTCACCGTGTCTGTATGGGATGTTAACATGTTAGGGATGCATATCTCCGCGTGTTGCTGGGATCAAAGCCACTTCCAGTTCTGTGGGACTTCCAGCTTCAGTGATGGGGCTTGATTGATGATTATTAGAACTTATGATGTTATTTCCCCCCAAATTTGTGAAGTGAGGTGCCACATTTAAGCTAAAACATTTTTGTCAGAATGGTGGCAGCTTAATTTGCATTTTTTTCTCTCCTGTTGCTCCCTCATTACCCCTACCTTTTATTTATCATAACTTTTGTTTGCATAAATCAGATCATTGATGGTAGTTTTGTCCAAGACAAGGACAAGGGGGTATGCTATTTGTGGCAGACCCTCTATTCCAAGACTGTTCTCATGGTGCGTAGAGGTGGTGTCATGCTGCAGGATGCTCTATGCTCTTTGTTGCAGTGCAGGCCTGTTCCAACAGGTCTTTTTTTGCCTCTGCAGGCAGGTTTATGGTCCTGCTTTCTGCTCTTGTCTTCCACTGGATGAAGAGGATGAAGACCAGGAAATTCTATGGATCGATTGTACAGTTTTTTTCTTAGTTTCTGCTCTCGTCTCCATATTAGCACATAAACATATGAGAAATTGGTCAACGCATTTCTGATAAATGTTGATGCCTGTAGAAATTTTTAGCTGGCATGTTTGGAAATTTTAGCAGGTCTGAAATACATCAATTACCAATCAATAAAACTTTACATGATTTCCCGGTCATATTAAGTTTTCACTTGTAAAATGATGCAATGCCCTCTTTTAGTTGTCACATCCTGTGCTGCTCATGCTGGCCAACATGAGCGGGACAAATTCCGACTACTTGGGATAAAAGGAGTTCACAGTTTTCTTCAGAGTATCCAAGTCATGAGACTTTACTTTGGTACGTATCTCCCTCTGATCTATTAAACTGTGATTTCCCTGGAAGTATGCCCTGTCCTCTGAATGAACACGCTCACTGGAACACTAGCTGGGGTCTGGCCAGCAGTATTTGGACAAATACAAGTGTGGAGGAATTTTGACTCTCACTCCTTCCAAAATGAAGCTTAGTGATCAGCGGAGAAGTCCGAAAGCTTCCCGGATAATGCTGAACTTTGAGAAAAGAGAGAGAGAGAGAGAGAGAGAGAGAGAGAGAGAGAGAGTTTATAAATCCTCTTCACATCCACAGAACCCAATTATAGAACATCATTAAAGCTCCACCAATTTCCACTTAAAGCCATCTTGACTTTCTTTTCTTCCTTTTCAGCATTGTGGTTTTTTTGGGGGGGGTCTTTGTTCTTTGAGACGTTGTATTGACCTGCTAGAGCTCCCTAAGATACATCAGCTATAATTAAGGCAGGTCGGGCTGTCGACCGAACACCAGTTAACTCTGCACCACTTCACATTCTTTCGTCTCCCCTCTCTGCATCCCAAAAGGTACTGAAAGCACTCTCTCTCTCTCTCTCTCTCT
Organism: Telmatherina bonti; assembly: GCF_933228915.1. Classification (NCBI taxonomy): domain Eukaryota; kingdom Metazoa; phylum Chordata; class Actinopteri; order Atheriniformes; family Telmatherinidae; genus Telmatherina; species Telmatherina bonti. The sequence goes on along the minus strand of NC_136628.1, from coordinate 29,393,132 downwards.
CTCAACCACCTCCGAGCCCTCTCCCATCCGAAGCTGCTATCTGAGCACCCCCCTTTCCCTCGGCCCTCAGCACTAGCCGTTTGGGAACGAGGGATGGGAGGGTGGAGGGGGCGCTGAGGGAAAACATCAAAGTGTGTCCAGTTCCGAACGTGAGCTGGGATGATTAAAAGCTGAGGCTGTTTACACTGCACTTCCCATATGGGCCCTCTCCTCCCCCTCCCTGTAGATTTCCTGTCCATACTTCCTATCTCCCTGGATGAGATAACAGCAGGTCCAGGGCTCCTCGGAGCTCCTTGCTGCTCCACATTTGCAGTGACTGTAGCTTTACAAAGTTTAACCCCTGATGGTGGCATCACATACATCTCAGAGTCACATAAATTGTTTTAGGGTTGAAAGATTTGTTTCAGAATTAAGTTTTCATCTGCGACAAAGAGCTTCACACTTTTACTTTGATTTCCTCCAATTGTTTGCTTGTATCTGAATGAAACTTGAGGTGAACCCCCATCTTTACCAGATTCATCCTCATGCATCTTGTTCTCATACGGTGACAGCGAAGAGGCCTGCTCTGATTTTTAATTTTTTAAATTTTGTACAAGAACCGATATGGACACCATATGAGACCTCAACATAAACAGAAGTAGACTCGCGTTCCCTAAATTCGTCCCATCTGCCCTTTGGCGACACCAGCAGTTACATAAAGTCATGAATAAAGTCGTCGTAAACTCCTAATTTCCCCCCGCTTTGCCACTGCGCTTGTTGAAAAGAACCGACTTCTTCTCTTTCTTTTTGTGATAAGCTGCTGTTTATGTGGAAAGGAAGCAGCCTCCAACACGAGAAACGTACTCAACTCCGTTCACACAGACATTATTTATAGCCTGTTATTTTTCCCGCTTACACAGATCTGCTGTCAAGATGTAATTGTCCTGTTTTTTTTCTTCCATATGCTCATCAGTTCAGCCAGCCCGCCGTGGCTTTGCTACCACCTCCTTCCTCCGGTGAGACTGCTGCTCTTATGTCGCTGCTCTGGCTCCTGCCTTGAACAGAGCCCTACGTGTGTCCAGGCAATCAGACAAGCTGTGGACTAATGGTTTCTCCTGAGCAGGGATCTGACAAAGCTAAGGGCCTGCAACACAGGAAACAGGGGCAAGTGCTGTCCTGTCCACCCTCTTCCACAAGAGATGGCTGTTTAGATGTATTCTCGGGCACGGGGAAGAGGGGAGAGGCAGGTAGGGGAAACATGGCAGATGTCTTCATCCTGCAGGCTCCCTTCTTTTTTAGTCATTAGACCAGGTCTGGTATTTTTGAACGTTATACAACACATTCTTGTCTCCTTTTCATAGCTCTCTTCATGCAAATAACCTGCAAAGGTCTCTGTTTCTTCGGTTAACACCGCCGTCACTCTGTTTGTCCATTAGCCACAACCTTGTGTATTTCCCAAAGAAGCTAAGTTTTCATTCATTTGCATGCGTTTTTTTTTTAACACACTTTTGTGAAGCATTCAGGCACACAGACCAACTGACTGCAGATCAGTGAAGGTATTACTCCAGGATAGAAGAAGAGACAAACTTTTACCGAGGCTCCACATCAGTGACAGTAGAGATGAGTCTCCTCCGTTCGTTTTCCTTCGATGGCACCTCATAGGGCCAGGTGGGCCAAGGATCCTTTCTAAGCCCGGGTATCAATTCAAATTTCAAGAATCGATTCGATTTTAATTCTGAAAATTTATAATTGATTATCACAATTGGATCTGATTTGTTCTGATCTAATATGGTTTTAAGTCTGTATCATTTTATTAGATTTTTTTATTTTATTTACATGACTGTGTTGTTATATGCAACATATTGATACTAGTATTATATTGACATTCACCAACAAATTAATGAAGTATTGGAAGTTAAAGATGGCTGTAAGGAGCAGTGCCCTTCCCAGAATGACTGAAGTTTAAATTTTACATTTTCTTTTACCGACTGGTACATGTTTGGAATGACTTCTTCAGAGAGATGTTTGCGAGACACCATAATGTAGTGTGGTTCCGCTACTTTCATTAGCCGCCTGAAGCACTCATTTTCAACAACAAAATACGGGTGCATATTCTGGCAAATGAACCATGCAGTCGCCTCAGTTATTTGGAGAGAATGGGCAGAATTGGCTGGTGGTTGCAAAGTTTTCTTGTGTTTCATCTGTTGCGGCCTGGTGGATGTCTCAACATGTGACCTCCATTTGACATGTCTTGCAAATCGCTATGCTTTTGTTGAGTCCGTCTTTCTGTTTGTCTTTTCTGTATCCGAAATGTTTTAAGATCTCACCCTTAAACATTTCGGGTGTTTTCAAACCTGGGGCGTGGCTAATAATGCTAGTGCCTGATGCAATGTTGACTGTTTTAAAGTCCTCACATGAAGCGCGCATGCGTAAATTCAAAACGTGGCAAAAAGGTTAAAGTTAACCGGGGTAAAAATTTCTTTTTAAAAATTGATTTTTGGTCTTACAGATCAATCTTCAGGAATTATTATGAAAATCGATTCAGAATTGCTGAATCGATCTTTTCAACACACCTCTAATCCTTTCAGTGTTAGGAGCATTCAATGTAGTTAAAACGTGCAGGGTTTTGGTGTTTTCTGAGAGAAACATAACGTGAACAACCTTTCTGAATTTGCCCGGACAGCTCAGGTCAACTGAAGCACCTGTCTCTTTCTAGTTGAAACCGATTCACTAGGAGTACAGAGGAAAGCCTTCTGATCCATAGTGAGTGCGGAGGCCAGGCCAATCACCTCCAGCTGCAGCCTGGAGAATGGGGCGGGGCTGGATATTGGGTGGAGTTGGATGTCAAATGGGCGTAGTTAGATGGGCAATGGGTGTTAGGGGTTGGGGTTTAGAGTTACCACGTTTATGGTTTAAGGCTCTGGCCTACTGATTTGGAAGTTATTGTGAGGTGTACTAGTTGTCTTGTGTGGAGCCCAATTGCTTCCAGAAGGGAGCGTTTGGCTCTGAAGAGAGAAAAGAGTAACAGGTGAGGTAGGGTGGGGGAGGTGGACCTGTTCAGTTAGTAGGACCTGTAGTCCCATGGTAAGTTGCCAGTCCCCACACTGGAAAATGTGGGTTCAAATCCCACTGTGGATATTCAACTCTGCCAGGTACCCCTGTGACATGCCCCAGACATACCCCTGTGTTGGATGTCAAATCGGGGTTAGCAATGGCCACCAATCAATGTTGAGGGGGCAGGGTTGGACGTCCAACCCTGTCCAATATCCAGTCTGCAGCCAAGACCCTCTCGGCCAGGCTGTCCCCTCCCCTGGGTATCAGGGCCACATTTATAGAGATTTACAGAGAACCACATTGCAACAGATGACAATTGTACCACACAGCAGGTGAATTCAATCCAGTTCAAATTTATTTACATTTCACCATTAAAAGCACCTTGACTTGAACAAAATGCTTCACAATATCAACTGCAGTCAATCACAGATACAAATTATCACAAATAAAAATAACATGCCAAGATACTCCTTCTAGCTAGTGTTGAAGGCCAGGAAGGAGAGCTGTGTTTTAAACCTGAAGACTGAGAGGACCTGACAGACTGTTCCACAGTCTGGGTGTTGTTACAGAGAAGGCTCTGCCACCTCTGGGTTTTAACCCGGCTTTCGGGACAACCAACAGTCGCTGGTCAGCTGACCTCAGGGTCAGGACTTCTCAAAACAATCAACAACACCTTACATTTCACCCAACGGCAGGTCATGTCCATGCAGGGGTTACTCTGTCTGAACAACAAAATCTGTTTTCTTTGTATTTATTTATTCAAATGCTACTGGTGGGAAAATGTTGGCAGTGTCAGTTTTACATCCTCAGCTAAGGCTACGTTCATGTTGCAAGGGTTAATCATCAATTCCGATTTTTTTGTCAGATCTGATATTTTTATTCGGAGTGAATTACAGCCCTGAAGCGACCCGCATGCACAGCAGATTAATAACAAGACGTTTCCCACCACGCAGCTTAAACATGTAGGCCTTTGAAGTCAGTGTCCATGGATGGTTTTATCCCCACAAATACTTCTTAATTCTAAAATGTTGTTGTCCCTCCACTCTATAACCCTGTCCATGCTGTCCTCCATGTTTGTTCTGTAGTCATTCTGCTGCTAATTTTACCATTTCTCCTGTTGCTGAGTCAATACAGAGTGATGTCATCATTACGTGAGCTCGGATATGGGTCACTTGTATGTTCAGACTGCAGTCACATTAAACAAAAATCCGACTGGTATCAGTTTTAAAACCACATGTAAAATGTTCACACTGCTATGAAAGAATCTCTCCTGAGTCACTTATGAGCAAAAATAAAAAAGTACTTGGGCCACATGTTATATTCAGCCTATGGCCAGGTTATACAAAGCTTAAAGAAAATGTAAAGAAAAAAACCTTAATCTCTACAGGCCTCAGCATGCTAAATGTGAAAGTTAATAACAGAACAATTAGGAAAAAAAAATCTGGAACGGTTGCAAATAAAAGCTGCCCTTTTTTTTGGTTTTAAAGAACGTGGTATCATAGTTTAAGTTAGCAAAGCTGCATCAGAGTTCCAGAACAATGTCCTTCAGATAAGACAAAACCAAAATAAAGGTGTTTGGCCATCAGGCACGATGCTACATTTGTGAGACACCTTGCAGTCATCGAGTTCACAGTGACATCTGGTTTATAGTCAAATATGAGGCCATCTGAAAAGGAAAGCTTTGCAAAATCTTGGACGCAAACTGGGTCATGCAAGTGGACAGTGATCCCAACCACACCAGCAAATGTAAAAAAAAAATAGAATATAAGGTGTCGCAACGGTCCAGTCAAAGTCCAGACCTGATTGAAATCCTGCAGAGAGACCTAAAGAGAGAAGCAGAAGCTGCAAACCTCAATGATCTGAAGAGTGGACCTAAGATTGGCTTAGTTTTTTTTTTTTTTTTTTTTTAGAGCTGAAAGAGGGTTTATTTTCTTTTTCACATGAATGTACCTGCCCGAGGGTTACATCATTATTACAATGAATATATAAGCTTAAAATTTTTTTAATTGTGTCCAAACAACCATGCCAAGGCTGCATAAGCCTGCAGGATAAAACAAGTTTATACAGGCCTGATAAGCTTATGCAGCCTCATAAAAAGCACTGAAGATGATTAATAAAGAAAACTAATTCAATCATATTTTGTTTAACCATCACTTTAAATTACTGACATAATGTGTACAGTGTATAAACCTTAGGAACCCAGTCATCATATCTACATTTATATGCAGAGTCAGATAATAATGACAATCATGTTTTCTTCTTTTTTGGAACAATTGTCCTTCTAGAAATGCCAGATATTAGTGATTGTGTACATTTGCTTAAGGTTGATGTGGAGTCTTCAGGGTCTGGTTGGATCATCGGACAGAGTTTATGTTGTATCAACAACTAAAGGAAGACGCGGACCTTTTTTGCTGCCGCCAACATCAAAGGCGCAGAAGCCTCTCTGCACTTTTTCATTTCACTGCCTGTCTTGTTCCTCTTATCCTGAGCAGCGTGGCTTCAAATTCCTCCTCCTCCTCCTCCTCCTCCTCCTCCTCACCTCCTCTCTTCTCTTAAGCAGCTCTCTCTTGTTTCTTGACAGCTCTGCTAAAATGGTTGTAATTCATTGCATGTGCTTTAGTTTCAAGGACAAAAATGGCTGCATGCACTCCAAAAGGCAGGAAGCGCTTAGTTTTACTGAGAGGTTGGAGGAAAAGAGTCATCACCATGCCACAGATAAATGCTGTCTGACAAACTCCCTCCCTCTCCCTCTGGCTCCCTGTGGCTCCTTTAGTCACTCTCTGACTGTTTTTTTTTTTTTTAAATATGTCTTTTTGTTCATTGCTCTGGGAAATCCAGCTCATGATGCCTCCTCAAAACAAAGTAATCTCATTTCGAGTTGTTTGTGTTTCCTGTGAAAAGCTGCAAAACAATTTGTGCAGCATGTTTGTGGATGACAGGCACGTGTGCGGAGTGATATTGTTTGAAAAGAAAACGCCGTCTGCGAGGAGCTGAGGCACATTTTATACTTTTCTGCTTGAGCGCTTGGCTCAATGATCCGCGAGAGGAAGAGCTTTCACCTGTGTGATGGTCGGATATTTTGTGTGTGTGTGTGTGTGTGTGTGTGTGTGTGTGTGCGCGCATATGCAATGTGTGTGTGTGTGTGTGTGTGTGTGTGTGTGTGTGTGTGTGTGTGTGTGCGCATATGCAAGCATGAATGAGTCCTTGTGAGTGTCCAGACGGAGTGTGTGTGTGTGTGTGTGTGTGTGTGTGTGTGTGTGTGTGTGTGTGTGCATGTGTGTGTGCGTGCACACAGGAGGTGGAGCTCTCATACTGAGATCATTTACCAAACTCTATTAAGTGAGATCAAAGTGACTTAGATCTTTCAGTGCTGCATGACTACAAAAGCCATATTGTAACCCCAGATTAAGGGAGATAACGCTGCTCACAAAAAATGCTTTATGTCTCCGAGAGTCATATGGTCACTTCCAAACAGCAAATAGCATGTCCTGTTTTTGACCTTTTTTCCCTCCTTTTTTCCTCCAAAATTCTTCACTTTTAGTTTTAAAGAGGTTTGTCATCCCACCAAGTTCATTCAGAACCTGAATACCTTCAGTCAGCCAAGCTAATATGTCCGATATTTCTTTGACTTCAATAGAAGAAGCAAACAAGCTGGTTTGAGCCATGTTGAACTTTTGTCCTTGCAACGTCATTTTATACATGATCACTTCCACAAAGGCCACAGACCACCCATCGCGCTTGTTGTTGGTGCACAAGTGGTGTCAGGTGGATGTGTGAGCAACTGGCATATCTGTTCACAGCGCAGCTAAACAAAGACAATATGAGGATCGTCCGGTGCCACCTTGGCGACAAATAGATTATGTTTCCAGCTACAGCTTCACATTGAAAACCACCTTGTTTTGAACTTGTTGAATGGCTTCATGGAAACCAGTAGCTGAATAATAAAGGAGAGACAGAAACACACAGGATGATATGAAAGAGATAAAATTACAGCACACTGGAAAGCATGCACACCACATTTCCAGTAAACTCTGACTACATATATGGAAGAGTTAAAAGGATTTATTAATGTGGGATATAACTTTACTTCTTCACATGACAAGATTTAAACAAGAAACCTAAAAACAGTTAAATGAAGTCATAATGGACATTAGTTAAAACAAAAAAATAGGAATGAACAATGTATTATTTAAGTAGAAGAGGAAGTAGTAGAAGAAATGTCAGAAAAAAACCAGGAATAAAATGATCAGCTGAGCTCTTAATAACATTTACTAAGTAAGAATAGAGTTTCAAGACATGGTATCAATACAAACTAAAATAAAATACCAGAACAAACTTATTTAAACATTTCACAGACTGGTTTGCTGTTTGGTAGAGCAAACATTTCAGTAATTTATCATAAATCTTACAAAATCTTCATGGAGTCATCTCTATCACTTTTTTTTGGATATGTAATGCAAAAAGTATGTGTTATCCCATGATTGTTTTATGTTTCAGACCATTTAACTATTGTTACCATGTTATTGATTGTTATTGCAACAATTAAAAAAAAATAAGTCTGGATTTGTTTTATTCAATGGATTTGAATAAAACAAATCCATTGCCTTTTTTTCTCAGTAGGATTAATTAAAGAATATCAGGAAAGTTTATCCTTTATTTTGATCAGTTTAAGGACGTACAGTATAAACAGGGAAGGCACACTGCTGCTTTTTTATATTGCAAAAAAAAAAAAAAAAGTTAAAAAATAAAAAATGAACAGAACAGTAGACTTCCTCTAAATCCGAACCAATCCGATTTCATTATGTAGTCCTGAGTTGGATACGTTGCTGATGGTATTCAAAGCCACCACCGTCTGAACAATCTTTATAATTAAATTTAAATGACTGTCATATGTCATAAACACTTAATTATGATGTGGACAACCATGCAAAAAAAAAAAAGGATCTTGGCAAAAAATCAAATGAAATTAAAATAAATCTAGTGTTCAACAAAAGTATTGAATTTGGTTAGATTTCCACACTTTAGTGCCCCATAGCAAAGGCCAATTTAACATCCACCTTGCATCCTGTCTCTTCTCCGAACTCTCATTGGACAGTAATAGTCGGTCCAGTCTCTTTCATTTATTCGCTAATGTCCGCTTAGGTTTCTTTGCTGAATCAGCCATGGTGAACATTCAGGCCATAGTTGGTAATCTTGCTTAAAGGCATTCTTTTTTTTTACTCTGGCTGAAGTGGTTCCTCGTCCTGGAAGTAGTTTATACATTTTGTAATCATGAACAATAAGAAATATAGTTAGACCCCACAGTTTACTGTAAATCTGTAAAAACTGACTAGTCCAATGTTTGGGCCGAAATGAAAATGTTCATTTCTTAAATTTCGTAAGCTTCTTCTCTCGGCTCCCCTCTTCCCCCTCCTGCAGCGCATACCTGATAGCCACAACTTGTTTAGAAATAGTGTGTTAGTGTGAAAATACAAAGTAGTGAAGAAGAAACTTGGAAGGCAAACATGGCTGAGAAAATGCAGGAAGGATTTGCCTCCTCCCGCTAAATAGCCGAGAATGAGAAAATTGTTGGTGGAAAAATCTGCAAATAAAAAAGCCTTGAATAACATAAGGAGCAAAACCAGAGGGGGAGAAGTCAAGACAAGGTGCCACTTTCACATCTTGCTAGCTCCCCAACATTACGTACCCCAGCTTTAATATTGGCCTTTGGGTTGATGTCCACATGCTAGCATGTGATGTTGTGCTATAAAGATAAAAACATATCTCTCATGTGATGCCCGGGGTAGAAAAAATAAGTTGTGAAGTCCATATTCTCAGCCTCAGGATGCTATAGCTCCACAAATGTACATAATGTATGTCAGTGTGCCATCAAAAGGAGTCAGAAGACAGAAATGTCTTCTTTTACAACCTGTGGTGTGAATAAAGCCTCATTGTAGTGTGGTGCATTAGTTACATTGTGTTCTATTTAAATTCCATACAATTTTATTATAATAAAGTTTTTTTTTTCATTATTTTGGAGTTTATCTCAGCGGCTACTGGGCAAGACTAAAAAGTTAAGCATATGTAAAAATACAACACTGACAAAAAAATATATGTTCTAATATGGATTTGCTATTTACAAGCAAAACTGTCATGTCTCATCCCAGATTATTGATTTACTGACTAATCCTAAAAATGACACTTTCACGTGTCAGTTGATAAATATCACTAAGAAATAGTTTCATTGTGGGTAAAAATTCAGAAAAGTAGTGACTCTATTGGCTGTTAAAGTTTCATACAAACGACACAGCAGCTCAGCTTGTACACTTCTGTTTTTTTTCCCCTAATACCTGCCACACAGAGGACGTCATGTACCCCTGTGAAATTTCAGGACAGCATAGCACTGAGGCCCTCTGATGACAACTGTCTGATGTTGATCTGAAAGATGGTTTCTCATACAGTCACATGCCTCCCAACATGATGAATGGCCTAGTCAGACTAAATGAAGACTGCCTGTCTTTGCATTAGCCAAAGGACTAGTACGTCTGACAAGCTTAAACCAACTGCTAATTTCTGGTCTGCAGGAGAGTACTCCTCTCCCTTTGGGGAGTTAAAAATGAAAAATTAGTTAGTGTGTGAAATCACATCCATTCACAGTCTAAAAGAAGTCTTTTATTATCAGAGAGGGTTGTTGGAGACATCATTATATATCAACACACTTGCAAAGACATAGTTAACCCCTCTAAACTCCTACGTCACAGTATGGCTTTACAGCTCAAACTTACACAGTCCCTTGAAGCATTAACAATGCTCCCTATCAGCCATTTATTAGTTTCACCCCAGTTGGAATAGCTGATTTGGAGCAAACTGACCTTGTTGCATGCTCCAAAAACATCTAAACCCAACTAGACTACGCTTGGTTGACTGTTAAACAGCCCCCCAAGAGAGGACTACATATCTAGGAGACTCATTCCAATTGGCCATGACCTCCTGACTAGCTGCCCCTAATTAGAGCCAATCCCTTGCAGTGCCTCCCTCTCTTGTCCAAAGTAAATACCTTGGCACCCAACAGGAATGCTGACAGACTTGGACAGTCATTGACTCCCCTCACGTGTATCAGCCAACACTAACAACGATTGACACAGCAAAAGCAACACAAACAATATTGTTGATCTCATCTAAAGTATGTATCCTTTATCTTTGTGTCGTGTTGGTTTTCCATCTGGTACTCTTTAAGATCATTCTCTTCAAATGGCCTTGACCACAGAACAGGACTTTGCAGGGAAGTGATAGAGTTGTTGGACTATCAGCTACAAGCGGGTTACATAACCTGTGTATATATATTTACTCCAAGGCAGGCTTCCTGTCAGCTGCCCTTAGAGCACAGTTGTTGACTAGAAATCAAGTGGGAGGATCAAAAAGCAGTTTGTATTTGAAAGAACTCAGGCGTGATGTTTCATATAGGCCGTTCACCTGATAACCTCCTTTGTAGATGCTGCTCCGAAGCGTCTAAAGAAAAGTATTACCAGCCAGCTTCACATGACCTTCTTTTAAGGCTGTAAGAAGTTATTTGGGCTCTGTCTGTTTGTGACTCCAGCTGCCAGGCCTCATTCCCTGAAAGCCTGCTATTTAAACCCCAAGATTGCAGTGCGGTAGTGGAGTGGAGCATGGTGTCGCTCTTTGTTCTGGGCCCTAGGTTAAGGTTAGCACAGCATTACACCACAGCAGCCCTGAAAGCCAGCTCTGAAGACTAAAGCAGAGCCGCATGTGGTTTGGTGTTTGGTCTGCTCACTCTGAGATTAGCAGCAGGTTGGCAGAGGATTGAGTAATGACATGTCTACCGCTTTCCAAGTCCTTGGACAGTCTGAAGCGGCAGGTCGACTTGAAAGCGAGACGCACACACCTACGCCAGTGTTTCTCAATTCCGGTCCTCAGGCCCCCCCTGCCCTGCCTATTTTAGACATGACTCCAAAGCACCTGAGTCAGATTATTGAACTTCCTCATCAAGTTCTTTACAGCCTGTTAACAAGACCTTTATTTTATTCAGGTGTGTTACGGTGGGGTTACCTATAAAACATGCAGGGCAGGGGGGCCTGAGGACTGGAATTGAGAAAGACTGACCTACACAGAGAAGTGTGTCCCTTGTGCGAGTAGAAAAAGCCTAACCATGACAAATTGTCAGGAGACAGACTGACATTGCGGTTACAAAAACATCACAACTTTTTAAAATCTTTGCCAAATTAGATGTGACATGGCCAACAACTAATTGTCTCGTACAATGATGCAGTCTCGTTGCTGAGTCTAAACCATATTTTCCAGAGTGTTACATCTTTGTGAATGCATGTAATAGTGGGGAAACAAAGCAGTAAGACATGAGAGGATGTGTGCAGTGACCAATGTCATGTCACTACACATAATTGCTCATAATGTAATCTCTTGTCTTTATATAAAGTACATACTGCAAATAAAAGTGCTAATGGTACCATTCTTAAATGCAAAAATTGATTCTAGAAATGCATCAACTTTGTTGTGGGAGATTAAAGTAGTGTTCTTTTTTCGAAGCACTTTTGGTACTTTAATTTATGAAGAAAGTTTTGTTGAGTGGACATCACTGTACTGTGTCCTTTATGAGTCAACAGCATGTTTGCAAAGCTGCAGTCCAAATCTAAGAGCCAGGAGCAGAGCCAAGTGCTCCAGTGCAATACCAGACCTATCAGAGAGAGAGAGAGAGAGAGAGAGAGAGAGAGAGAGAGAGAGAGAGAGAGAGAGAGAGAGAGAGAGAGAGAGAGAGAGAGAGAGAGAGAGAGAGAGAGAGAGAGAGAGAGAGAGAGAGAGAGAGAGAGAGAGAGAGAGAGAGAGAGTGAGAGAGTGTGTTGGGCAGTGCTGGGGAACAGGGGTGAGGAGTGCAGAGGGGGAGGCAGCAGTGTGTCTACTGCAGTTCTCTGACCTACCTCCATGCTGCTGACTTCCACTGTTTGCCCACTCAGTTAACTATTACCAAAAGGCTGTGTACCTTGGCTGCAGCCCAACGCTCTTACACATACTGTGCGCCATTATCAAAGAAGACCTGCATTACAAGCCCTGGAGTCGTTCCAAAAAGGGCCACAGCCACAGTTTGTGCTTCAAGACTCTTATCTGAGCTCCCCCCCCCCCTCATTATGTCTCTCTCCCATCCCTCTCTCTCTCTCTCTCTCTCTCTCTCTCTGTCTGTCTGTCTGTCACTCTTTCTCCCCCTCTCTACCTTCCCTCTTTCACGCTCCCTCTTTCTCTTTCTTCCCCTTGCTTTAACACACACAGTTAAACTGTTCTTAGCAGGTTGCTCACCCACATACACTTGTTTGTAACTACACCAAGGAAAATGGATGCAAAGTACAAAAACAGTAGAAGAGTAAGCGTGAGTGTTTTACCCGAACCTTTGAAACCACTGAAGTTAAGCTGCCACTGTAGTGCAATATTGAACTTATCAAATAAGTTTTCATTTTCTTATTCATTTGAAAAACAGTTCATGGTTTTGTTTTCACTTTGAAAAAAACAAACACAAAAGTCACTAATATTTAACTCTCAACAGTAGATGAAACCATTACATTTCACAATTTTTCCCAAAATGACACAAACAATCAAATAAAATGTATTTATTTTTGCGACTTATTTATGACAACTAAGTGGTCATGTTTGAGAGCAAAGCTTAATTCTTTATAGAAATAAATAAGGTAATACCCATCACCGGTTATCCATACGCAGGTCCTGAAAGGGAACTATCTAGCCTCAGCAACAGTTGCCCTCTTTTTACTGCAGTTTTGCAAATAGATTTTTGTCTGTCAGGACCTGTGTACATCATTACGTTGGACCTGCTAACTAGAAAATTTCCTTTTAACATGAGCGCTGAGAATAAAGATTTTTTTTTGTTTTTTTTAAACATTAGGGTACTATTCCCCCCGACCATTTTGGAAAAAAAAAACAAAACATAAAATCAAATAAAAATTTTATGTAGTGACAAAAGACAGATTGGATAAGTATCTTGTGTAGTCATGCGGCATTTAATTGAATGATACAGTTTAGTATCACAGTTGAAGTTGTGTATTCATGCATGAACATTTTTAAGCATGTTTTGATTTATTTGATTGCATGTTTTAGTACATTTTTGTACAAGAAATAAATATAAAATCACTCAGATAAAACAAATAAATATTAGATTGCCTTAAAAAAGGTCAGATTTGTCAGATTTCGGTGACTTGATGCTTTTAAAAGTGTCTACACTTCATGGACCATGTCATAAAATCATCTTATTGATTATCATCAGCAACTCTTGTCTCTCTCCTCACCTTCATAGTACATCTGTTGTCTCATTCTCACAATTCATGTTCATACTTGGTGCTATTTCTGTGAATCAGGTCATCCTTGGAAAAATGGGAGGGTTGCTGGTTATGTACAAGTAAATAAAACAAGCATAAAAGCAAGAAGGAAATCCTGAATTGAACGCTTTCATTACTGAATGCAGGCCTAAAGAACATAATGCTCTGTACGCGCTAAGGATTATTTTTAGTTTTAACAACCAGTCCTGGGTTTTACCAAATGTGCTTCAGGCACTGTGGATGTTTTGGTGAGTTGTGACCAGTCAGAGCATTTAACTCTGTCTGCTGTCGGGGCTCCTGTGTAACACAATAAGCAGCAAGTAACAGTATGAAGATGGTCACAGTCTTTGAAAATTAATTTTAGAAAAAAGATTAAAATTGGTGGCACTGTTAGCTGTGGAGAAAATAGTTAATAGTTCACTAAATTGTTGGTTTTACAACACATGATCCATAAAGATTAAAATTGTATGGGAAAAATAGCATTTTTCAATATAGAACCACCCAAAACTTCATTTTAAAGCAGGTCATGTTTTACAAAAAGCACAAAGTTCCTTTAACCTAACATGACTACAGTGTTTTATGCTCTTCTTTTAGTAATACTCTGATAATTTACAAACAAACAAATGTGTGTTTGTTAAGACATAAACCAATTGGTTTACTGGCATTTTTAGCACATAGTGTTGTAAAATAGAGAATTTGTTCAAATATAATATAACTAATTCCCCAAACTGTTGGAAAACTGTGTAAAATGTAAACAAAACAAAGGTTAGCAAATCTTATAAAATCCTATTTTGTTCTCAGTTGAACATAAATAACATATTAAATGTTGAAACTGAGACATTTGACAATATTTATGATATTACAATATTCTGCTGAGTCCTATTAGCTAAATAATTTTACTGAACCTGTATTGGACTGCGAGATGTCCAGTGTGTACCCTGCCAACAGACTGCTGGGATAGGCTCCAGCTTCCCCACAACCCTTCATTGGACTAAGCAGTTAGGATAAACAATAAATAAATGAATTTTACCGTAAACTGCTAAAAACTTCAGTTTAAAAGTATAAAGTTTGCTGAATTTCCAACCATCCATCCATTTTCTTAACAGGTTTCTCCAGTTCAGGGTCACGGGAAGCTGGAAGCGTATCCCAACATTCATTAGGAATGCTGGGATACGCAGCATTGATCCTTTTTTAACACATGTGAAATCTGAATGTTTTTAAAGGTCTTCTATCACTGATGCAGAAACCAGCTTACCAGTTCTGTTGTCATGGCGACAAAAGTGCATTCTATAAGAATGAAAATTCGCCAAACTTTGCCTGAACCGCCTTTTTTTTTTTTCTTCTTTTTTATCCCCCACTGTAGGATCCAGAAGACTTTGCTGAACAGATCTTTGTTTAATTTGTTTCTCTGTGTTAAAAGATTTTGAAGTTAAAAGAAGGGACTTTCTGCTGTTTGGTGAGGGACAATTTTCTAAGGTAACATTATTCCTGTGGAGCAGTTGGGAGTTGATTCTTGGTTTCCGAGGCCTTGGGGCAAAAATTTAACAGTTAATGACTATGAATGAGACTTTATGAATGACTCTCTTTTGCTGTGTATTGAAGATAAAAAGATACTTTTAGTCCAAAAATTGTGAACATAGCGCCGGGTTAAATGATTTATTTATGCTTAATTTTTTGTCTTTTTCCACTGGCTGTGAGAGTTCTCCTCCAAATCAACCCATTACAAATGCTTCAATGTGTAAATGTCAATGTGTTGAAAACCGTTGAAGATATTAAAAATCTGAATTCCAGGTCTATGGTCCAATTTTATGAATATTTCTAAGTCTGAATTATGTTCCCTAAGTGGATTTTTGTCAGAAACATTTTGAAGTGGACTGTACATAGAGGATATCCTCAAAATATTCAGAGAAATGGGAAAAATCTCTGTATGCACTTAGAAAAAGTCAAAGGTGAAAGGATGTTCTTGATGTTCAGTTCGTCAGACAGCACAGGCACGATTCTCTAGTGGAAACCACTGCATGTGCTCAGGAACACTTCCAGAAATCACTGTCTGAACACAGTTCACTGTTGAATTCACATGCAGTTTAAAGCTGTATCATACAATGAAGCTATATCTGAAACATATGCAGAAACGCCACCATCTTCTTTGGACT
Organism: Telmatherina bonti; assembly: GCF_933228915.1. Taxonomy (NCBI): domain Eukaryota; kingdom Metazoa; phylum Chordata; class Actinopteri; order Atheriniformes; family Telmatherinidae; genus Telmatherina; species Telmatherina bonti. Next base: position 29,377,615 of record NC_136628.1, on the reverse strand, counting down.
AAAGCTCTTAAAATGGTTTGAGTTAAAACAGAGAACTGTTCTGTAATCAGATGAATCAAAAACGTAAAACTCTTTTATGAAAGCCATGGACACCATGTCCTACAGACTAAAGAGGAGAAGGACCCTCCAGCTTGTTGTCAGTGGGAAACCTCCATCTCTGATGATATTGGCTTCGTGTGTTTATTGACTGGGCAATTGTGGTCCTTTATTGCTGCAGTCCTGCTTGTTTTAGATGTTTTTTTGCTCCATCACACCTGACTCAGTTTAAATTAATCTCTTCAACACCTTGTGGTTAAAGTCTGCCTAAGCTTGTTGACCCATTAATCTGTTTCAGGTCTACTGCAGCAGGAAACTCTAAAACCTGCAGGGTTGCAGCACTTTATAACAGACTTTGCCCATCCTTGGCCTATGGCATAGACAGCTTCCAAGTCTATGAAGATTTTCTGAAAAGTACAAAGTGGTTTAAAAGTAACATTTGTTCCCACCTAGACAACATTTCTCTCAGGGAAAATGTTTCATATTTCTGCTAAACCATGTGTATCCATTACAGCAGCATGGCTTTGCAAAATAAGAGTCTGGGTGTACTGGCCTGCCAATAATCCAGACCTTTCATCAATACAAGACATGCGGTGCAAATGAAACAAAATATCAGGGCTGTTACTACATCCCACCAGAATGCAACAACATTCCTCCCCTAAAACTCCAACAACTGGTCCCCTCACTTCCCAGATGTTTGTAGACTGAAACAACTTTATTAAATGTAGGACAACTGAAATAGAAAAGTATTTCTGCTAATAAATGTTTTATGGTTCAGATTTTTAATCATTTGGGACACAACAAAGATCAAATAAGAACAGCAACACCAACTTAAAATCAAAGCAAAACAAGGGATTTTTAGTTTGTTCTTTTGGCACATTATACTATAAAAACAGATCAGGAATATGGCCATCCATAGACAGGAAACACTTACGGTATATCTCACAATCATGATTTGAACTTATTCAAAAATGACAAATTCACACTTTTGCTGCTCATCAATGGAAAAAAGCAGCAGTAAGGGAGCAGCAGTGACCCTCAAATCTGATCTCTACCAATCATTTATTGACTTAAAAGTCTACATATTACATAAGAAGTTGCCCTACTTTGATATTCTAATCTAACAGAATTATCAAAGCTGTGAGTTTCCTTTGACAAGGTAGTGAGATACATAGATCACAAGAAAACAATTCTACGTGGACATAATTACATAATTGTGCCATTAGCAAAGCTTGTGAGGACCAGAAAATCCTAATTAGTTATTTTAAGGTGAGGAGATATGCTCCGAATTGGATGTGAATTACAAGAAAACCAGGGCTGGTTTTAATATCTTTAACTGTAATAATTATATCATGAGAAAAAAAGAGTGTTGATGATCTTCCTTTATGGCCTTTCATGGTAAGTCGGACACATGAAGACTACAAATCAAGCTTTGTCTCCTTTTACTCTTAATTTCCATACAATTTACTATGCGTGCCTCAACTGACTGTCCTGCCACACAGCATAATATTTCCAGTCCTTTGAAGTACAAGTGTGTGTCTTTGGTTTTTGTGCCATCATGTCACAAGGGAATCATTACAACCAAGTTCCAATGCTGTATGCTGTTGGGCACATGTGAGCCAGATGTCATCCACATTCAGAGATCACAATTTAATGCATTAGTTATGCCCCCTGTTGGTTGACGCAGATATGTGGCTGCCATATTGTCCTTCTAAGTTTAGCCTCCATTGAGACCGTTTGTGTCTGTGACGGTACTGTACGTAGATTTTATCCTTCACACAACTTCTTCTTTATAACTACTGTATAGATAAGAGAAGCTGATGGCAGTCTGGTGAATACTGTCTTCTATAATGTATTATGAGACTTATTTGATCAGTCGGCAGCTGTGTTATATGTAAACCAGCTGCTTACTCCTGTAAGCTTGAATCAGCTCATGTGGAATAACAACAAACTTAGTGTGGATGTTTTTGTGTGTATTAATCTCAGATTCTTTATGACTGATACGTAAATAGATGGCTCTTTTAATTGCACATGTGACATTCACTGTATCTGATGGTGTGATGTTGAGAAAGTGTCCTCAACCCACATCGTGTGCTGTTTTCTTGGCTCATTGGAGCCGGTTACAGTGAGGAAAGAATCCTCCTTCACGCACAAACTTGTGCTTGTGCACACACACACACACACATGCATGCACATTCACCAAGCTCACTTCCTCTCCTCAGCAGGAAGTCCTGGCCTTTTTCACCCTGACAAAGCACCAGAGACAGTAGCTTCACATCTGAGACTTGTCGCTAAAGCTTTTAATGAACAACGAGGTGTTGAGTCCTTGCTGTGTCATCCATTTTAAAACCACAGGACGGATGATTATGGTCCCAATAGCAGCAAAATGAGGCTTTGATCCGACATTTCAAGATGCAGCGTGACAGAAAATCAAAGGTCAATGACAGAAAAATGCTATCTATCTTTAATAATGGTGTTCCTATTGATATTAAATCACTTTACTAAAAAAAAAAAAAAAAAAGTTGTGTTTTTAGCACTTTGGATTGTGCTATACAATTTTGTTTAACACTACTGTATAGTATTATACTATAGTATTTTGTTCCACCGTTTTTACTCCAGTTTGAAGGAAGAAACATCTGTGTGACAAACTGCACGACCTGCTTTGTTTGATAGGTGGAAAAAGCACCACTTTAGATGAGTAACACATTCAAAGACCTTAAAAGTGGTTACCTGTAGAGGAATTATCACTGCACCTGAGGCTATTGGGTCCACTTGCAATGAAAACGTCTTTATATCTGGAAGAATTGTGGCCCCTCATGGCCACTGTCCATTCACAACTGTGCTTGGCATTAATGTAATTTCAAAGTGTATCTTTGCTACTAGGTGTCAGTAAGTCTTACACGCTGGACCTTTAAATGTGGTTCATAATGTACAATAAATTTATGAATTACTTATGCGACTGGATGGTGATTACTTTTAGTGAGACACTCAACCCAAATTCATATGTCCATTTTAAGGGTCTGAGTTTATTGTTACCCTTAAAAATGAAATGAAAAATACTTTATTAATCCCCAAAGGGACATTCAATTAAAAAAAAAAAAATACATGCAATCTACAGGCGAGATGCTGTTACTGTAACTTTTTGCAATTGGGTGCTTTTCACGGCAGGGGTGCTTTTTTCAGCACAACACCGTCTCCCTTTTCCTACGTCTCTTCCTGCTTTACAGTTTTAGACGCAGTAGTAAAATTCTAACAGAAACTACACCAAAAGCCCAAATGTTGTGTTTAGAAAAGTGTTGTTATTCAACATCAGTTCCAAATATATTTTTCTACATACTGATTTAAGGGGGGATTCTAACCTGCAAGATGCTCTGTAACAGCTAAGAACATCACAACCAATGCACAATGATGCACAGGCTGCAGTACGGTGAATTAGCGGCAGGCACATACAGATATGTATTGTGGCTCTAGCCGTCATGGTGAGCAAGGACGAGAGAGCACAGTATCCTACAGAGAGTTCCTCCTCCACACCTACGATGGCTTTGTATTCTCGCATAATGATTTCCTTTTGGGTCACCTCTCAGGCCTTTCAGGGCAGTGAAAGTGGATCTGTGGAGGGCCTCTCCATTACATTGCCCATCAGATAGGGAGTGCTAGATAAGTCCCCCCTGTATAATAAATGTCTCATATTTGATCTTCACAGGTGGGAGCGATCTCACAGCACTGTAGCCAAGGTGCCTCTCCCGGGACAGCTTGCACAAACACCTGTTCTTCAGAGAGAGAGGGGGGTGGGGTGGGGTGGGGTGGTGGGGGGGGTTCCAGATGCCATTCCACATTTGCTGCATCATACAGGCATGATTCAAACCCAGTTGCAATACTCTCCCTGGGGCTTTTTCCTATGGCTACACTTTTGCTGCATGGGAAGGTGAAAGGTTAACATACCCGTGCTTAGTCAGCCTGAGTGACCTTTCACGAAGCTTTATGGTGCAAATTGCAAATGAGTTAACCCCAACATAGAGCCTGCTTTTAAAACGTTGTAGGTTCAAAGTTCAGGCTCAGGGCCTCGGCAATCATTGACACAGTGAAAGAAAACCATTTTCATAGAAGGATGGAAACGCGCCGGGAAATCAAAAGGAAAAAATCAGAAGGATCGGCTTCCAAATAGGCAAGCGATCATAAATACAGTGGAAAGTAAATAGTGGTGGCAGAATGTCAGCCTGCCTTGTTAGCGCGTATAGTGTTGCATGGCTGTGGTCTGACTTAGAGGCATTAGAGACATGGGAGTCCACCCTGGCTGTGAGTTATGTTTTCCCGAGCTGCATGGCCATGCAGTACTTGCTCCCAGTCAGAGCGTGTCACTCATTTTCTCAATGTGGCATTTTCCGGGGAGATCATTGGCCACCCAAGGCAGGCGGGGGGGGGGAGCTTTCGACTGACTGGCCCGCTGAGGCCTCCTCTCTCAGTTCCATCTATCTCTTCAGTTCCTTTAATATGGTGGAAATTCAGTAACTTGTTTTTGCTCATGCCTAAGTTATTTCACTTTCTATGTAACAGAAGTACATCTTTAATGGCCTTAACTGCAGTGAAATTCAAGTCCTACATTCCTTTGTAAGCCATACTTGAGATATGGCTTGACAACTTTGCATCCTGTTTTGTTTTACTGTGATTTAGATGGCTTATCTTGTATAAACAGAAGATAGATTCTTAATGTCCGTTAGCTGTTTAGAAGCAGTTTTTTCCACAACACTGAAAATCACTTTGGAGAAAAATCCCTTAGCTTGATTAAAAACAACTGAACTTATGTAGTAATTTTAGCTTTTCTATAAATAACATACAGTAAAGATAGGAAGGATTTTATAGTTTGATCATTTACAGACTGGAGTCTCAAGCTACCTGAAAAGGTGACCCCAGACATGCATTGCTGTTGTTGCCTGTGTTTGTATCCAGTAGCAATGGAGAAAAAAGGCCTTTTTCTCCTTTTATCTGCCTGTTTCCTCCACTATACAGATTCAGTCATTGTAACCTGCACGCTTGGCTTTGTCGTTGTCTGCCTGCTTCTTTTGTGCCTTATATTTTTAGATCTCTTATCTGATATTGTCATGGCAATGCAGAATAAACAAACCATTTGGATAACTGGAGGCGTTTTTGGTTGAAACCTTGCTCCAGGTGCTTTGATCAGAGGAGCGTTTTATTCTAGCAACAAGCTTAAGAAGTTGGACTGGAGACACAATGAAGCAGCCAGGGGAACAGAAGTGTGCATGGATGCGAGAGGAAAGGTGAAGATTCTCAGCCAACTCTCTGAGGTGTAGTATAACTGTACTCAGCAGGCGGTATCTTCAAATGACTTTGTCAGATTACACAACATGAGGCCGATGCCTACCGGAAAGATGTGGGGCGGAAAGAAAGTGAGCATCAGGTACAATGCTGAGCACTCATTAAGCCTTTTCTCCTGTATGTTTGTTCAGATAAAATGGTCTAAGTGGATTAAATGGTTTTGAGCAGTATGGACTATCAACCTTGTAGCTTTATTTAATTCCCTTATAGAAGTAGAATGAGTCATATACGTATAAGGAAATGAATCAGCAGTTTGCCCGCCTTGGTTGTGCAGCGATCCATTAAAAAGATGAAGTGTGAGTTCTTACAGAAGATAAGATGAATGAAACTGCATGGTTTTGGTTTTGGTCATGCTCAGACCAGGCTTGGCTGGAACAGAGACCTCTTTCTGGCTCTCTAAGTTTTCATCTTCCAGTCAGGATTTTTTTCCTGCTGTCTGTTCCCAAAATCAGTTCTGAACTGGGGAAAAGAGGTATTTAAAGTTTACCTGCAACTTATTACATACATATGAGGCAATGTCTATGCAATCAGCTTCAAAGTTGCCTAAAATGAGACTCTAATCCACTGGTGTTAAACTCCAGTCCTCAAGGCCTGCAGGTTATTTTTTTGTGTCCATGCTCCAACACATCTGACCAAATAGGTAAATAGGTTGACAAGAAGCTGTTGGATCCTTTTAATTTGAATCAGCTGTGTTGGTGCAGGGAAACAACAAAAGCCTGCTCTAAGCCTGTTCTAATCTAATGATATCAAAGCACTTCTATGTGACGTAGGCATATTCTCACACATGATTTTATTATGTGATTTTACTAGATCATTCTTACTGAAATTTTTTTTTTTTTTTTAGTATATTTTGTATGAAGTTAGTGTACATATTTTAAGTACCCCTATATGTACAATCTTTTTGCCAGGAAGCAAGAGAGAGATTCTTATTTCGCAAAAGAGATCCTCAATCTCAACTAGATTTAATCCTGGTTAAATAAAAGTTAGAATTATAACAAGAGTATTTTGGTCAAGCCAATTTATATTTCCCATTTAATAAATGAGGCATAATTCTATGACAAACTTTTGCAAACATGGTGTCAAAGTTCGACTTCAGAAGATCCCTGAGCTTTAAGGAAAAAATGGGATTTTTTAGGCAGGTTCAGAGACTTTTTCTTTGCCATGCACAGATATGAAATATTGGATTTTTTTCAAGTCAAGTTTTGTTTCATAGTTTTGCAGATATATAAACATTTATTCCAAGATTCTGCGCTTGAAACGTTGCTACAGGCTTGATTGCGAAGATGACATTGGACAATGCTATGAGACTGAATTTTAGAAAAGTGATGGTTCATGGCATTCTGACATTCAGTGAACATCTAACCACTGGGCTAGCCTGGCGCGCCAGACTGGAGTGCTCTATATATTCAGTCCGCATATGTCTTAAACACTGATTGGTTGATCTGAGGCGACTCTTGCTTGTTGCCTTGCGTCACCACGTATTCTTCAAAACATTCAAGATGGCGCACGGATGTAGCGGGAGTTCATTTCTTTTTATCGTTGTCGCAAAACTGTATTTTCTGACTTGCCATTAGGTTAAAAAAAAAACACAGTTGCCAATAACATCATGTAGCCTCAGGTTTTTACAGCAAAAACGACACAGGTCATTCATGTCATCTGTACTGTATGCCATGTTTATTTTCTTCGGTTGCGTTTGGTCTACTGAAGACTTCCGGACATTGTAGGTTTACTGACCATTTTTCTGATTGGTTTACTTCACGGTTGTTTGTCCCGCCCTACAAATCCGTTGATGTGAGTGTGTCCCCAGACTCTACGCTGGTACAGCGAGAGAGTCTGGCTTGCCAGGCTACCATTGGGCTACCCTCAGGACCAAATTAATGAGACTTGGCTGCAGCAGATAAAAGCAGCTGTTGTACATGCCATGTTTCCTCATAGAAATACCAGCGCTCAGTAAGGGGCCTCTTATCATGACCGGGGCAGGGTTGACGTGATCAAATGAAGACTGCCCCCCAATACAGGCTGGAGGGGAAGTAAAGAAAAAAAATGCACAGGTCTTTGCAATGTGCACGCAAATGTAGAAAAACCTTAAAACCTGCTGAAGTTAAACTTTGTTTGGAAGAGCGACTATCTGATGCTTTTGACTCTTTTTGACAGCTTTAAGTCTGTTGAACAGATCAAGTTCTTTTTTTCTAACTTAGGTTGCTAAGGTGATCCTTTACCTCCCTATGAATGAGTTATTCTTACCAATTCTCAGGCAGACTACCACAATGCATTATTTTAGTTTGCATAAGTCCTCTTTGTGCTGTTTACAAGCGCATAATTCCAGTCTTGCCATCCCATTGGAGGCTTCATGTCCGTTTCCAGGTTTGATTTTAAGGTTTTACTACCGACTTTAAAAGTTTTAAATGGATCAGCTCCATCTTATTGTTAACATCCACACCCTTGTAAAAGCACTGTGGTTGACCAGCCGGTTTCTCTTAGAAGCTCCACGATCCGGATCGAGCTTTTGCGGCGGCAGCCTCAAACCTGGGGAACAGTTTGCCCTTTCATAACACACACCCTCCAGACTGGAGAGATATTTATAACCCTGCTCAAATTTAATTGACTGGAAAGCATTTTGGTCAACTTTTGTTGTTTTTAATGTGCCATGTGAATAAATGTGGCCTTGATATGGACTTGTCTAAAGCTACTAGAAATATATAAGTTAAACTTGTTTGTACTTGACAAGTATCGGCTGCTAGAGCTGTCCGGTACATCAACTTCAGTTTGTCCTGAAAATAATATATTTATGGATTTTGACTCTTGTTTCTGACTGGCACAATAAATGTAAAGAAACATCTCATTTAATTCAGTTCAGCTTTATTTTATAGCGCCACTTCACAACATTGTCATCTTACGAAACTTTACAGACACATCAGTTCAAGCCAATTCATAATAAATAGCCCAGCTAAGAGAGAAACCAACAGATTGCATTGAATCTTGACTTCGATCCAATGCCCCCATCCTGAGCACGCATGAGGCGACAGTGGGAAGGAAAACTCCCTTTTAACAGAAAGGCAAAACCCCTCCAACAGAACCCGTCTCAAGCAGGGCAGCCATCTGCCTTGACTGGTCGTGATGGAGATAACATCAAAGACAGATCAACATTCACTGCAACTTTTATCACGAAGACCAGTAGAAAAAAGGAGAAATGTTCATGATGTTAATAATACATATAAAAAGTATACAAGAAGGAAAAGGAGCAGTGAAATGAAAAGGAAGTGCTCAGTGCATCATGGGACATTCCCATGGCTGCATAACTAATGGATGGCTAGACTACTCTTAGCTTTAGGAGCATAACCTGGACGGTACATGTTGACATACAGTCTGTTTTCTGACTAGTTTCCTTCTTGACAAGTCTGGTTTGATTATCTGATTTGATCATCTAAAGCCTGATTTTTTTTTTTCTAAACACAGACATCTAATCTGCTCTGAATTCTACCTTACCTCTTCTTTTTGCCACAGTCCTCTTGTTCTGCAATGAAATCCATGTTGGATTATCAGCGATGGTGGAAATGAGCAACCAGAGAAATGAAAACAAGCTCAAAATGAGAGACAGAGTGACTTTCAATTAGTCGATATTACGTTCATTGTAAAGCAGTAGTGTTTGTCTCAAGATGCCATGAGAACTCCAATAAGTCATTATATTGCATATAAGTTGTGTACATGTTTAACTTTAAAAATCCAAGCCACTCTTTGCTGTCTTTGGTCCACTTGTTGTTTTTTTTGTTGTTGTTTTGGATTTTTCAATGTAAAAGTGCATGTCGAACCTCAACTCTTTTAAGCACAGTCAACACACAGACATTTATTCAGCTGTCGGATCATGAGGCTTAAATGATGTAAAATGTAAATGTTTCAGCAGATAAACAGCCATAAAGCCCATGTGGAAAACAAAAGAGAATTTATTACATACGCTGCTTCATAGAAATGGCACACAGACCAACAGTGACCAATCCTTTTGTCATCTGCATTCTCATCATTCTCTTTCACGGGGAAAAAAAATCAAATATTGAAACTAGCAAATATTTACATGTTAGCAGTTTTTATTTCAAGCATTTTGTATTATCTACATTTATTTTATGCTCTGTGATATGAGATATTTACTTATTGTGGATTTAACATACAATGTCTCAGAATAAACATACCATTTTCTGGCTTGATTGGAAACCTCTGGGGCATCATATAAATGCCTGGAACACTTCTGTAGATCACTGAAAGGGTAACCTATTGATCCCAAATCACCCAATACAGATAAACACTACCGTTCCTTAGAAATGGCTGAAAATGCAAGTGATAGCGTTCAGTGCTGCATTGATCTAATGAGTTTTAGGGGTTAATTTTGCCTAATATGTTAGAGGTGATCAGAGCAGGCCGTATACATGGCAAATTAAAATCATAATTGTCGTGCATGTAAAGGTATTCGCTGAGATCAACTTCCTATCAAGGGAAGTGAGTGACAGCAGCACAGTGAGATAGGGGATGGAGTAGGTGTGTGGCTGTGTGCCTGCAGCTCTGTTTACATGTGCCATAATGTAGGTTTTTGTTGACAGTTCGTGCATGTGAATTTGTGCACGAGCGCTGTATGGTCACTGCTCATTGGCCCGTTTATGGGGGTAAGGTTGGGGAGCAGTGATGCCTACTAGACGAGAGAAGTGTGGGAACCAACTGTCCAGTGCTCAGTGCATGGGGGGCGGGGCTAAAAGATGAGGTAAATGTTCTGGGGCTCAACAATCAACATGTTGATGTCTTCACTGGGTGGCCTAGTTCTAGGGGGGCTACAGGGCACAGCAGGTCGCTGGGTCTCAGGACACTATAGAGCGCTGCACCATACCATTGGATGTCTGATGAGCTGTGCTAAAAATAACGCAGAATGAGTGTTGTGGTATGTAAACACTGAAGCCGATCGCATCGCCAGCCTCGCCTGCATCCACACTGCTGTTTGCCAACTTTGAGAAAAAGAGGTAAAAATCAGAAAAGCTGCAGGATAAACAAGAAAAGCACTCAGAGACCTCCGCCAATCAGCTAATTTCCCCTCCATATTGTAAAAAAAATCCTTTTAAAAAATCTCTGTGTCCACAGTTTTTTCCAGATCGCTACCAAATTAGACCAAGATCCATCTCACACACAACAATCACAATAATCTGCCCAGTCCATGTGTAATGTTGCTAACAGACAGACAGACTGATAGACAGTTAAATGCAGGGAAAAAAAATAACCACCTTGGCTAATAAACAGCTTTTTTTTGTGCTTGGAGATTTTAAGCAGCATCAAATTCATTTAAAACACTTTTTTATGCCCTAATTAAATAACACATCTGCTGGTCTGCTTTCACTCTTCTAAAATGACTGTTGTCCCCAAGGTCCTGCCTTTATTGTCGGCTGGGCCGTGCAATGTTGGCGTAACGTTAAAGATTAAAGTCTTGATTCTGGGATTTACACACTTGGCATGGTTACCATTGCTTACTAATTACGATTAGGCTTTGCCTTTCTTGAGAAGTAGCTGCGTCTGTGGCGAGTCCTGACAGTAACCCTGCTGAAGCAGCATCATATCTTCTTCTTACATCCTTCTTCCAGGTTTCTGATCATTTATCAATATTTTCCAAGCTCATCCAACGTGGGACAGTTGTCCCAGTCCTTGGAGCTGTAATCTACTACTCAAACCCTGTCAATGAAAGTCCAGCTGTTCCCTGCCCTCTGCTGGCCTTAGCCAGCCTCGCTTAGATGCTCAATGTTCACTAACCCCCCCCCAAACACCCTCCTCTTACCCCAACTCACACACACTTGCAAAAAAAACCCAAAAAAAAACAAACCCCGGCATTCACACACACTGACAGCTCAGCTTCGTGTGAAAACATGGAATGCCATCACCAGCAGGCGTCAGGTTACGTGGGCACAGCACCAAGCCCCGCTCCTAACGAAGGATTTGGTGAGAAACGTTTGTGCTGTGTGCTCCAAGCGCTCCCTCAGCACACACTCTCACACACAAACACACTCTTCTTACTGTTGGTTGTCACAGCACAATTCTGTAAAAGTTAACCATATGACAGAAATAGAAGGCAGTAGTCTTTAATGTTGGAGGCTCCTCAGGAAAACAGGGCTGCTGGTGGGACTCCTTGGAATAAATTAAGGCTTGTGAGGCCAGCTCATATGTTACCGTAAAGAGGAAATGTTTGACTGTTTTGAAACTGTGGCTAATCAAACACAGTGTGGAGGAATGTCACTGTGGGTAACATCCTCTGTGGAAAGCATTGTAATTACAGCTGAAGTCGCCTGTTGTTCACTTTAATTTCCCTTGTTTTGGCTTTGTTGGCAACTTTTTTTTGTCGTCTTTTGATGAATTTGCAGAATAGTCTCATGGACATTTAGACTCATTTCAGACAATTTGCTCATTTAGTTACAGCAGATTTAGAGAACTGAGCTGAAAAGCAGTTTTGAAACGTTGGAGCATGACTCTGCTAAATAAATAAAACATATAAAGGTATGTATTGCCTTTCAATGACCAGCTATTAAACACAACTGCCGCACGTTGCTGGGTAAAAACTGGATTTCAGGATAGAAATTTCAACAAAGATTCACAAACACAACAGTTCATAACTTCCATAGCCGACTGGATGTACTGCCGTATGGGTGTTTGTGTAAATCCATCAAAACGAAATGTTCCCATGCAATCCATTAGTTTTCTTACAAAAGCATTTTCCCCCTTTGAATTAGCCTCCATTAAATCAGTTATTATAAATAATGTGGGTTTATTTTAATCAGATTATAACTGGAATTAAATGTCACTTAACTTATTATGGCTACTTATGACCAAATTAGCCTTCAGCTTGCAGTCAAGCCGAGGAGAACATCTCTGTTCCTGTGCCGACCTCTCCGGATGCTTCAGTCACTGGGATGTCGCCAAAGTCAAGATGTTGTGATGTTGATATCATCATAATAAATGATCAATACATCCTGCTGATCTTGTCTATATTTTTATGCTAGTTTCTTACAGTGGGAGATTGAGACAGTCGGGATTTGTTACAGGAAATATGTCGTGGGGGGAGGTAGTGCACTGTGTGTACAGAAGTACTTTCATTCTCTGTCTTTTTAAAGATCACTGTAGCTGCCTCCTGATAAAGACATCTTAAAAGCAGGATTTGATAAAGTCACATTGATCCGGGCCGAAAACATCCGAGATCGTTGGCTAAGACAAGTTAATATAAGATAACCATCAGCTCTGTTTTGCTGTTCTTGTTTGTTTTAATTACATAATGCATGAAAACGAAGTCACATCTGGAAAAGCGATAACGTGCTGCTGCAGATAGCAGTGTGGCGTTTTTTGAAGAACAAGGGAGACTGCGAATAATTTCGGCAGGTGGTAGGCAATCTCTGCGTGGGCAGAGGAAACAAAATCAGATTATCTTCTGCATCTTCCTTAAGCTGCTATCAGTTCCCAAGACTCATCCATGACGGGCTGCACATACACAGACAGCACTTTCTGTCACAACAGGCTTTCAGTCGTTATGAGCTTCATCTTCTATCTGCCAAGGTGGTTGAAAATCTGCATTTTTTTTTTACATTCCTGTGTTAGTTGCAGTCACTGTTTCCCTGTCCATTTATTTGTCTTTGTTAGAGGTGAGTTAGCTTCAGTGAGTGAACTCTTTTGTTACTTGAGGCAGCCGGCTGCTTGCAGCTGTGGATGACACTATCTAGTGTATTTGGCATGCCATCCATCTTTAGCCTCGGTTTCTTACAGGAGGAGGAGGGGTGGGGCGGAGGCCAGCATATTGGATGTGAACTGATGGACAGCGGACAGATTGCTGTGTCTCCAGGAAAACAAGAGTGCTCTCCTAATCTACTTCGACAGGAATCCATGGAAACCGAATGCTGGTGGAGAACGACAGGGACTTAGAGCAGATGAGAGACCGGCTAGCTGGAAGTGAAAGTAGCTCTCGCGTTTCTTTTTTCTCCCACAGCTCAGTTCTTGTCAACAGCTCCTTCTTTTTCATCTCTGATGTTTTTCTTGTTTCCATAGAGTATAATCTGCTTGTACGGCTTTCATGCTGGAGTGTGTGACAACATCAAATAGCAACATAAACTCTGCCTTAGCCTGTGGGTTCCTCTGTCCCCCCCCCATATCATCATCACGGCCCATCAGATGGTGCTGACAGACAAAACACTCTTATCATTTCATCCCTATGGGCTTCCCCAGTAGGTTTTAAACTTTATAAATCCTCTCAGCTAATTCTCATCGGACGCGACTCTCAGCCAGACACAATGTCGTAGAGAAGGGAACGCGTACCGCCTTGACAGGGGATGTAACTCTAGCAGCGAGAGGTGTGCAGACATTAATTATTTTGGAATTAGAGTGTTCTTTTGCTGCTGTAATATCATGTGATCACCTGCATCACTGTCCCGAAGAATAACTGTGTGGACAGAGAAGCAGATTAGAGAGGAGTCTGTGTTTATGTGTGTGTTGGCAGTGATCTGAAATTCCAGCATCTGAGGAGCTTTAACTTTGTTCCAAAACAGAGTACGAATACACGTTCGTCCAGCCAAAATAACTGAACACCTGGAGAAGTCGTCGTTGACTCATCTGTATTTATCACCATTCATTTTGTGTATTTTGAGCTTAATGGTAATAAAATACTTGAAAGGCCCCTTCTCTTATTTGCTGGAGCCTTTCTATACATTGGAGTGTGTGTAGAAGACATAAACACACCGTTCAGCAGAGGAACTATAACCCTGTGTGCATTTTTTTGTGCGGCTTGTGTGCAGTTTTCATACCGCCCTGATCCACAACATGGCAGAGTTACTGTAAGTGGCTGGGTGGAAATAAAGGATGCGGATGAAAGAGGACAGATTACGTATTCAGCCAACTCATTTGAAGGAAGCGAAGCATACAAACACGCTGTGAAGCGCACCGAAGAACTCCCGATTACTTGCAGGTGCAGCTACGAACCTCCCATCTTCACCCTCGGTCTCTCTTGCCCTCTTGTACCTTAACGCTTCTTTTCTGACTGTCGCTCCATTCCTGATGGTTGTGTTTCGCCACCTTCAGCTCGGTGCATCTTATCTTCGGCCTTCATCTCTCTGGTCCCGGCGCGTTTCAGCACGTACAGCCTTTGTCTCTTATCGCCAACCTGCACTGCTTATCAGCCCCCCTTTTATGCACAGGATTTTTCTTTGCTCCTTTGTCTGGCATTGGGAGGCCTTTATTCTTCTGCAGTTGTTCACAACAAGTTCTTCATAGGCGAGTCCTGCTCTAAGGTCAGTGACGGTTTCTTCTCACTGACAGATCGAAACAGAAGAGGGCTACGTGAAGCTGGTGAAGTTATGATGTGTCCTTAGTAAAAAAGAAAACGGTTATGGAACAATTTTGCACAATGATTGTAGAGAAAAATATGCTTTGCTTTGCAATGCAGTATGCACTTTAGAAATATGCCTGAATGTACTGTATCATTTTCTTTGTTTTTGAATTGCTTTTATAGTATACTTAAATGTGGTCAGTTTAGCTATCAAGATGCCTTTCCATTCCTCTTGTCACAGCCTGCCGCTTACTGTACACCGCCCACAACAACACAGCTGACACAAGTTTAGTTGTGGCTTGGAAAAGTTATGCAGTGCTAAAGATGACCTTGATTTACTGCAGCTGTGAAACTTTTTTTTTTTTTTGTAGTTCCAAAAATGATACTGTGTGTGGAAAAGCTTGAGAAAACAGCATTTTAACCCTTTCCACAGAACATTTCCAAACGCGACTGATGAATCCTCGTTGTGTGTTAACATCCTGTTTGTAGGTGGTTGGCATGGCTGGGTTTAGTGGGAAGAGATGCTTGGACAGGGTCTCCCAGCATCCCACCCAATGGTATTCCTTATGTTGCAACTGTCTGAGTATGTGCTTATTTGTACTGAGGTGTTTTTGCCGGATCCCCAGACTGCCCTTGAAGGGACAGTGCAGAGATTCTTCTTTTTCCCCCTAAATCTCCTGTTTACCTCATGTTTCTTTCTAATCTGCAGAAACGGCACGCTGTGTCTAGCTGCGCTGCAGTTTGCCTGATCTAGTATGTGTGTTAATTCACATGTGTCTGACTACTTTGGTCAGGTATTTATTGTCAATGAATTGGGATACGTTTACAATGACAATAAATAAATTCTGAATTCTTCTTTATTCTTGAAGCATAACTATATCACTGTTGTCTCTCAGCTGATTATGATCCCAGGTTATTGTTTATAATCACGCACTTCATAGTGTGTGATTATGAAGCACACCTGTTTTTTCTTAACAGTAGCTGTATTTCTGTTATAGTTTTTCGTAAAATAAAAGCAGTATTTGTAAGTTTCGACAAACAACAGGTGTGATTTGCAGGTGTGTCCATTGGCTAATAAGTTTCCATCGTCGTAAAATCTCGTCAGTCGGACGAGAATATGCAGAGATTATCCAAGTTAGCCACATAGTGTCATTTTGGGGTTTTCTACTTGCTGCGGAGAATTTGTCACAACTTTTCAAAGTCTTTAGCACTCATTTATTTTTCTAATTGATTGTAAAACTCTGAAATTCACTGTTTTTTGTTGCTTACCGCGCCATCCTTACTGAACGTGAACTTGTCACATGACCCGTTATGTCGCGTCCAGGGACACAAAAGTACGAAAAAAGTGTTTCCATTACACTTTTGCAATATTTTATTTATTTATTTATTTATTTTTATTTTCTTGTCCAGCATTTAAGCAAGCAGAATAATTTTCTGGATGCTGTGTTCTGCTGGGTAAATTTAGGCAAAGGAGGCATTATAGCTATAATGCTCCCCTTGATATTCTGGATTCTTATTTTATTTTTCTATTTATTTTACATAACTGGTTGTGTTACAAAGTTTGTATTGCTGGACCGGACCGGAGAGGACAGAAGAGGGACAGAAAGACAATCGAGAAGTAGAGAAAACAGAAAAACACCTCGTAGAGAGAAAAAGAGAGAGAGACAGAAAAAAAACCTTCTATATCAAAATGTCTAAAAAAAAAAAAACAAAAAAAAAAAACACCTCATGAGAGCTTAAAAGCCTTTTGGCAATATTTGAGCCCTTTTTTTTTTTTTTTTTAAATTGTAGGCGTTTCCATTGATATTTTATTAATTGTAATATTTAGTTTTAGCTCAATGTTATGGATAATGAGAACACTGCTGCAGTAGCTTAACAATGGCAACCCTTTTTTTTTTCTTTTGCACAGTCTAACCACCCTGTGGCAGATGCTACAGAATCCCATTGGAGGTCTGACTCTGTACTGGTTTCATAATTAGATGCAATTCTATGGATTCAGACATGCAAATGGCTTTCTTTTATCCTGAAGTTATATAAGCTCACACAGGTACACTTTCATTTATTCATGTGAACAGTCAGATCAGACTGAGTTTGATTCCACTAATAGATAAGTAACTAGTATAAAAAGTTGCAAAGGTTTTCAGTAGCAAATTCTGAGTAATACATCTCAGCAAGATATATACTTTGAATTAATGGAGACACTCTTGTATCTTCGTAAAAGCACGTACAGGCTTTATTCATGTTACATTAAATTAAGCATCATAGAAAGCAGAATGATGGTCTGGCTGCCAAGTTGTGATGATCAAATTTGCTGTGGCAAGGGGATTTCAGTGGGTAGAGCTTTGCAGATTTAGAATGAGGAAAGGTGAGAGGGAGGAGAGGAATAGGGTGACAAAGGTACAGCAGATAGAAAGCAACTGCAACGTCTGTCCAACCAGAACACAGAAACCAGACCTGTTTCTGTGAAACATCACAGAAAACAAGAAAATGAAGCTGAGAATCATCAGGAGAATCTAACAAGACAGACTCTATTACGTTAATGACGTTAAAAGTGGTCACGAGAACAATTAAAAGGTAAAAAAAATGGTGTCTATGAGCGCGACAGTAGGGCTGTACAGCACATGTGTTCAAGATTAAATGACCTTTTTTTCTTTTAGATTCCACCACACATATGTTTTTGTCTAAACTTAACCAGGAAGTAAGGAGAAGTATTTTAGTATAATGTTCCACCACTGATCGATGATGGTCTTCATCTTATGTCTTGCAAGAGCTCATGGCTGAAAGCACAACAATGAGCCCCTCCATCCAACCGCTGCTCCTTCCTCCTTATGCAAACTTTGTCATTTATAAAACCAAAGTCTTGATAACGATGCCTACTCTGATGTGGAAAGACTTTTGTGAGGCGTATTTCTGTCATACTGCCTGTAGATATTTTACTTTACAGGACAGAAAATAAGTCGTTTTAAGGGAAAAATGAACAACAGACACAAGAGGTTTATTTGGAAACCTTTTTGCTTTGGTTGTAGTTGATTCTTTAAATCTGAAACATGAACAGATGTATGCTTTCAGTATACTTTCCCCTGATCTCCAACCTTCTGCGTCATGTCCCTCAGCATATTACAGCAAGTCGTAAAACACTTGCATGTAATGCAGATGTGTATTTGCATCTTTATTCTTCTTCTGCCTAAAGAAAACCCAGCTAACCCAGTTCATTTCCATGAAAAGAACTTTGAATCACTACAAAAGTGTGGTGGTTAATTTCTCTCAACTTTTATGGGGTTTCTTAGGTGGGATATTATGTACAAACAGGTCAGAAGACTGAAGTATATTCATTCACTTGCTTGTCAGAGGTTTATACCTGCATGTTAGCACGTCTGCTTCCCTACATGCAACATGTAAGTGTTCTCCAGCCCCTCTACGTAGTGCA
The DNA here is from genome assembly GCF_933228915.1 of Telmatherina bonti. Lineage (NCBI taxonomy): Eukaryota > Metazoa > Chordata > Actinopteri > Atheriniformes > Telmatherinidae > Telmatherina > Telmatherina bonti. Next base: position 29,359,493 of record NC_136628.1, on the reverse strand, counting down.
GCCGAACTCCTTGTTGCTCTGCATTACATGGTCAGACCAGGATATGATGAAATCCAGTGACAACTTAGAAAAATTTAGATTAAGCAAAAGCTCTTTTCTTCTTCTCACCAAGTGCAGGGATAGCATGCACGCCATGTTTTGGTTTTGTGCAAGAAAGAAAAATGAAAGAAAAGCCAAAAATGAATCAGAACACGTTAAGTCTCAGTCCAAATAACAATCAGAAACTCCTGAAGCACTGACGCAATGCCAGCCTCTTTTCACGCAGTGGAACTTTGATGTGTTATTTTTGACCTCAGTGTCTACAAATGATTTCCTGCCCCTTTTATAGACGGCATGATAACAAAGTCAGCACAGAAACGGCATCAGTCATGACATTATCAGTCAGAATTACCGCCTCTTAAAGGCCGAGATTGTGAACTGGCTTCAGATAAGCGCTCTTGATGTATGATGTATGGTAAGCAGCCTGATGGAAAAGGCAAAAAACAAACAAAAAAAATCCCAACCACGACTAGATATAAGATCATTAAGTTATGTTTCCTGCATTTTGGTCCAGTTTTGCTAATTTAGAAAATAAAGCAGAGAAGCAAAACCAAGCCTTTCTTAGCTTCAAATTTGTGCGACTGAACTGGTCAAAGCTGAAGTCTGTTTCTCCTTCAGGGTCTCTCAGCTTGACAGGCATGTTAATGATTCATACCTTGATCTTGCCACCTTCTGCTTTTCAGCCTTTAGCCTGGTTGGCCTGAAGGACCAAACAGACAAGCGTGCCTCAGAGGAGATCCACACCAAAAGGAGCGCAGAGGCTCAGCTGTCGCAGGTCTGTGCCTAAGGCCAGATCTATTGCGTGCAACCACCTCAGCCTCTAATTAAGCTTCTGAAGGGAGCGACAGGCTTTATTAAAAATGCACAACTGCTCCTCCTTTCTTTTCCTTTTGGTCTTCTTGCATTACTTTGGCCTGCTGGGAGAACGACTGGACTAGATTAAATTAAGCTTGGTTTATTAATTCCTTCACTTATTCTCCTATCAGCTTAATCCGATGAAGGGTCGCAGGGAAGCTGGAGCCTATCCCAGCAGGCTTTGGGCAAAAGGCCGGGTACACCCTGGACAGCTCATCAGTCCATCGCAGGGCTATGGGCAATTTAGAGTAACCAATTAACCTAACATCCATGTCTTTGGACGGTGGGAGGAAGCCGGAGTACCCCAGTACTCCACACAGAAAGGCCACTGTCCAAACCCCGCCCCAGCCAAGGATCAAACCAGCAACCTTCTTGCTGTGAGGCCACAGTGCTAACCACTATTCCACCATGAACCCCAAGCTTGGTTTAGTTATTAAATTTGTTCATAAAGAATAATAAGTGTGTGGATTTGACTACGTTTCTGCATCATGTTATGTGGGGGTTTGATCGGGGAGGCTTGTAGCCACTGGAGGAGGATGACTCCTCCAGATGATCCTGTGCGTAGCAGCAACAGCGACGCAGCTGGAATTGTTATCTCCTTTGATATTAGGGTTGCATGTAATGTGGAAAACACCCTGGGCCAGCTCCACTTCCCTTTCAGACGATAGGCCTTTCACATGCCAGTTGTTTTTTACAATCCTCTTGAGGTTTGCAGTTCATTCCACCAAATTCAACCTTGGCTATGTAAAACATTTCCCAAATGCTGTTTAGTTGACAGAATATTTTGTTTAGTTGTTTTCAAACCTTGTTATTCAATGAGGTTCCGATCACACTTGTGTAGAAACATTGTTGATTGTTGCTGGTTATAAAGATTGTGCCTGAGTTTTCATCCATGGTAAGCTCAGTGACCAAGTCGGCATGGCTTGTTCATCAAAGATCCCGTTGCTCTCCTTTAGCAGCCCAACCTTAACTACAAGTTCCTTTGAAGGGAATACAGGGCAGGAAGGGCTTTGGATGTCATTGCCTGTCTACCCAGAGGGGCTGCATGTCGAGACGTACCCCTCCCCTCCGCTGCTCCTTCTATTCCTGCCTTCTCCTCACCTCACACCCCTTTGCACTGATCTCCAGGCCCATCCATCTTTCCTGAGGCAAAAGTCCCGTCTCCTCCACCGGAGCTGTCTAGCGTGTGGGTTCCACGTAATGTGACAAACACATCCTCCCTGTAAAAGAAAAAAGGCAAAGAAAAACCCCAGCCAGCACTCCAAAATATCGTAGACTTCTTCATGTTAATGTGACTGTTCATGTGCAGTGTCTGCCATAACTTCCACAATGATTTTAGAGAGTCTAGGTACCAGAAATAGTAAAATAGTCAGATCTTAAACAACTAGAGACGAACATATCCATCTGTTTTCATGCCCACTTTATGTCATTCATGTTCATGGGAGCACAGAATCCTATCCTATCATTGGTTGAACAGAGACGTACCCTGATACATCCCAACATTGCTACAGTTTTTGCAAAAACATTTAAGTTCTGGTTAGATAAATTCCAACATGCAGACACAGAGGAAAGGTTTAGTCGTAACAACCTTAAAGTAGACGTCTCCTTAAAGCAGGGATGCCCAGCTCTGGTCCTCAAGGGCAGCAATCCTGCAGGTTTTTCAGTATATCCCTGTTCCATCTCACCTGACTCAAACTAATCACTTATTGACTGTTGGATCCATTTAATGGAAGCCAGATGTGTTGGAACAGGGATACATGGAAAACCTGCAGGCCCTCGAGGACCCACTTTGGGCACCCCAGCCTTAAAGGCCTCAAATCTAGTTGGACTGTTAAACTTAACAGCTGCTTTATGGACAGGTGTGAGCTGTTCCTTTCATCATTTCAGAGTAGTACTAGCGGCGACAAAGCCTCAACAGTCAGGCTGTTTTCAATGTTTAGCTGGTCACAAGTTTCCCTGGTTACCATAAAAAGTACCATCAGAATGGATGCGGAAAGATGGAGCTGCTCAGGCCTGAGGAACCGACCAATCAGAGCAGGCAAGGAGGACATAAGGCCTCCCGAGTCCTTTGTCTTTAACAGGAAAAGTGCAACTATAAGGGAATGAATCGCTTTCCATTGGCTATTTCTGGAAACTTTTGTGGAAAGTTGAAGAGGCGTTAGTTGAATGGAGTTCTGGTATCTGCGCTTTCCTACGAATGAGATTCTTTTCTTTGATTTTAGAAAAACATAACATTGAAATCCACCCACCTAAATGTGGCAAACACACACAGAGCAAAAATTAAGTTTGTCTTTCAGAAACACCATTTCCAAAGGTTGCAGTCTATAAATGTTCTGATGCCATAAAAATGGATAGAAACGAATGAAAGAAAGAGTCAGGCAGATGGTCGCCTGTCATGTCTCATGCTTCTTGTTTGACTCCCAGTTGAGTTTTTGTGGTTGCGATATGGAGGACGAGTGGCAGCCAGACATGTTCATGACTTCACCCGGCTACCATCATGTTTGACAGATGTTATAGTGCTTTTCCTTTTCTTCCACTAAACTTTGTTCTTTCCATTGTTTTGGTGCAAGTTAATCTTGTGTTTGTCGGTCCAAAGACTCCCCTTCAAGCACAACATTTGTTATTCCTCTGTCATACCAATGGTGGCATGTTTATATGAACTCCATGTATTTACAAAAGGGCATGTTAATTATATACAGGCGGCTGAAATGAGTTTCCTCCGCAGGGTGGCCGGGCTCTCCCTTAGAGATAGGGTGAGGAGCTCGGTCATCCGGGAGGGGCTCAGAGTAGAGCCGCTGCTCCTTCGCATCGAGAGGAACCAGTTGAGGTGGCTCGGGCATCTGGTCAGGATGCCTCCTGGACGCCTCCCTGGTGAGGTGTTCCAGGCACGTCCCTCTGGGAGGAGACCCCGGGGAAGACCCAGGACACGCTGGAGGGATTATATCTCTCGGCTGGCCTGGGAACGCCTCAGGACCCCCCCCGCAGAGTTGGCAAATGTGGCAGGGGAGAGGGAAGTCTGGGCTTCCCTGCTTAGGCTGCTGCCCCCGCGACCCGACCCCGGATAAGCGGCAGAAGATGGATGGATGGATGGATGGCATGTTAATTAAAGACTTTGAAGGTGACAAGCCTCTCTGCTGGAGCTTTCTTCTCGGTGGGAGGTTAAAAAAGTTTTTTTTTTTTTTCCTGCAAAAGAAAAGAAATCTGCTATAATTCTCTGACGTCCCATGTGGCCTCCTACGTCGTTTTGGTGCTCCTGATCTCTTTTGTGCTTTCCTTGTTTTAGGTCTTTTTTTTTTTTTTTTTTTTTTTTTTTTTTTTTAAATTAAAGCACTGTTGATTTGGCCAGAGTTGTGACCATGTAAACACAACTCTTTTTTTTTTTTTTTTTTTTTTTGTGAGTTCACAGTAACAACTAATAAGAGATTGACATGAGAGTCCTGATTAGTCTCTGACAGAGGCATCGTACATTATATTGTAGCAATGTATCAAATTTATGCAAAACAAAACAACAACAACAAAAATAAATAAATAAAACAATCATAATATTAAAAAAAATTTTTTTAAAAAAGCATCCCACCCACCCCGTCACTACCAAAGTAATGCATTCAAACCAGGACCTGGGTTTGGTCGCATGCAACTATACTACTACCTTATGATCACAGAGCTGGAAATGCACGCAAGAAGGGCCCCCACTTATCCTCAAAGGCACCAGGAGCAAACACAACTCTTTGAATCAAATTAAAATGTTATATTTCCCAAATTTGTCTCAAATGAAAGTAAAAAGGCTTCATCTGATCATGAAACTGCATATAAGTTATTTGTCTAATTTGTTTTCGCCTGTTATGAAAGAAATATGTGTAAAATCTCCACTTCAATCAAATCTTTGTAGTTTCATTACAGATTTTCTGAAAAAGTCTTCAACAGTTCTGGTCCACAAGGGCTAATGTCTCACAGGTTTTAGATATTTCTTTGCTTCAACACATACAATCCAACATTATGACTCATTGTGCAGAATTTGACAAGAAGTAATTTGCATTAAGTATTGGGAAACATCTAAAACCTGCAGGACAATGAAGGAAATCCCTGCTGTATAGAGATAAAAATCACATAAACTGTGACTTGGTCCGTTGAATGATAATTTAGCCCCAAATAATTTTAAATTAACGGAGCTGTAAGACCTTATTGTGGGATTAAAAAACAGTGCCTTGTGTTTTCCAAATAGGAAGACCTTGTAAAACAACGATCACATGAAAGATACCTCAGGGCTCAGCAGCACCAAGCTGCAAAAGTGGGAGTCTTCCTGGCATTTGTTACAAACTTCCTGATGAGTTCTTTTCTCCTTCAAGACTAATGATATTACATTGTTTTGATAACTTGGAAAACACGGTGTCCTGGCACCTTGCTGAAAATTGTGTATACAGTGTGTTTGTATGCCAAGAATCACAGAGAGGGTAGCTACTTAAATTCATGGTAATAGTGCTGGAGCATGAACAGTGCAACAGTTCGCCTATCAGGATGACTCACGTCAGACTCAGGGTGATAATAGGTTGGCAAAGTGTCAGCATGACTAAACACCTGCCTGAATCACTCACGTCTGCCTGCTATTAGTTTTCATTCTAGGTACCAAGGCTGGTCTAAATGTCGAGATACGTAAAGAGACACACCTACAGATTATAGTGCCTTATGAGTCTTAGGCAGACTTAACTCCTCTGCAGCTGCTAAACCTATTGAAATGAATGAGTCACATCTTCATTCTCACAGATTAAATCAATTAAACTGCTGAGAGAAACGACGAGGAAAGAAATATGTGGTTTGTTTGTCTGTATTCCAAGTTTGCCATTTTTGGTTTAATAGAAATATTCTGAGTTTATAATCATTGGTAGAAGTGGATGACAACAGAGTGATATGATTAAACAGAGACTTCTTTCTGCTAGTGTTTAGCTTGATTAAATACTTCATTTTTCATGATAATGAATGTTTTTAATGTTAATTAAATAGTAGTTTATAATGATAGAATATACAGTGACGAGACTCTTTCTTGCATACACCTGTTTGGTTGCTTATTGAACACAAGTATCTCATCAGCCAATCGCATGGCAGCATCTTTTAAACATCACAGCCATGTGATGTCCATCCCTTTATGAGCACGGTGTCTCTATCTTCTGATGGCTACTTCTGTGTCACATAGCTTAAGTCATCTTCAGTGAGTCTCTTTAACGTGATAATCACAAATTCTCAGTCTATATCTCGGTCAATGTGGGGTCCAGGACCCCTGAGGGGGTCCTCAAAGAGCTCAGAGGGTCCCTGAGGCTTTGAACATGCAAAATAATTGTGATTCATTTCCACATTTTCTCCCTGTATTTTAGAAATAAAAGTAAGGTGGCCATATGTTGTTAATTTAACTTTGACTCAGGTTAGGGCTCAGCCAGACCAACCAAACAAACAAATATTTTATTGGTATTACACTTTACAATCACTACAAGATACTGAAAAGGCTTTAGTCCAAAGTACATAAATACAACAGAAAATTGAAAAATACATAAAACCGTATTGGAAAGAGTTACAGTGTTGCAGGGTATTAAGCACATTCCACAAGTGGATAAAATGGACTAAATAAGATGTTTGAAAAATATGGTTATTTTTTATGGTGAGAATCTCACTTTTAAAATGACTAACCCAAGCATGGATTCATCATGGGGTGGGACAGGGGGTCCTTGTCACACCTGCATCAGCTATGTGATGCTTCATGTCAATATGGACCAAAGTTCTGAGGAACATTTCCAACACTTTTCTGGATCAATGCCAAAGAGAGTTAGGTTTTATTTGTAGCATTATTTTCCAAATACAGTTAAAATATTTTTTTATTTATTTTTTCATTTCATTCAATAAATCAAAACATATTCAAATTTGAACATATCTTCAAGTTTAATTTGAATGAAATAAGGAGCAGCAGAGGCCAATTCTTATATTGTCTGCCCTCTTTTCACCCAACCATCAGTACAGTATATGATCAAACAAACCAAAAATTTATACAAAATGAAAATAAATCTTCAGAACTTATTCAGGTACGTGACATCCCACAGACTAAACATCTTGTGTCTCCCAGTTCACCACTCATTTTTGAGCATTTCTTACAACATTGGACATTGTGTAAATGTAACATTTTTCATAATATCTGTTTGATGAAAGAGGGACCACTAAACTTTGGCTCTCTCCCTAATGAAGACTAATTCAGCATCGTCTTGCTTCCTGTCTCTTCTCTGTGCTCTCTCCAGTCAATAAGTCAGTTTGGTTTAGACTTGTCTTATCTCTTTCTGCCACCTTCTTTCTTTCCTTGCTTCCTCTGATATCATCATGGATTTCTTTACTGGATCAGCCATCAGTATAGTCAGTGTGTCGACATGCAGTTTCTAGCATGTGACGTGGAACCGTAAAGTAAAACACATCTGTCACGTGATGCGCCAGGCCAGAACATAACACGTGTTGTTTCTCAGCCTGGGAATGCTGCAGGATGAATGATGATTGCGTCTGTATGTTGCTGTCAACAGAATGGCTTAAACGTTTCCCTTTTAGTGTTATTGCAAAGCCTTAAAGAATAAATTACACCATCGTGATTTAAGTCTATGTTTCCTTCAACTTTCTTGTCACTTGTCACCACACAGGCAGATGTTTAACATCTGCAGAGCAGCAACAGATGCTTATTTTGAACCGTTTTACTAACTTGTTTAATGGTGATGCCATGTTTGGTGATTCTCTACTCTTTTATTATCCATTAATGTCATTATCCTGCAGTGATAGGCATGTGTGACAAGGTTTAGGAGGGATGTGGCAATCAGGAGCTGATGAGGGGTATTGAGGTCATGAGCACTGGTGCTGTGGCTATGATGTGGTTTACCAGTGTCATGCAGTTCAATGGCGTGGCAGCTGGCCTTTGCCACACGGCGCCAATTCCAGGAAGAAGCTGGTTCTGATTTACAGCCCACCCACGCAGCAGCACAGCAAAGACGGACATAACTGAGGGGTTGCTGTGCTTTCCCTCAGCAAAGAGTTTAATTTCACGTGGTTATTTACTGCGTTTCATAGCTTTTTTTTTTTTTTTTCTCCCTTCCTCCCTTTTCCCCCCCGGGTGCAGGTGTGTGCTCACTTGAGCAATGAGGTTTGTTGACTCCTCTACAAAGGAAGCCGACATAAAAATGGATCAGGAAATTCTGGTTCCACTTTATGCTGAGTCCCTCCCCTAGCATGTCAATAAACGCCACCAACCAAGCCCCCGACCAACAAACAGCTGCAGGAAAAGCTGACGTACAGTTATTGTCACATTGTTCTTGTCACCTGTGTCATTTAAATATCAATAGTCTTCACTTAGTACTAAACTTTAATGGTTTGAGTCCAGTAAAGTGCAGGAAAAACCCAATATGAGTGGGTTTTTCTTTGTGCTGCAGGCACTTCGGCAGCCAGCCTGACTCAGGTGACAGTTAATTAGCCTCTGCAGGACCGACAGTATTGTGGACCCTCCAGTTGACTCCAGTTAAGGCAGGTTTCTTAAGTTGCCTTTCATCCCATATGAGGTCACTGTCTTTTGTGTCCATTGCAAACACACACCATCACATAGCCTCACAAACTCCCAGTCCCGACACCCTCAGGGCTGGAGGAAGGAGACCCAGCGGAGGAAGTGAAGAGGTCTAATGTGAGGCTGCTGAGTGACTCTGGACGCTTTCCAGATCATGTTGCAAAGCCAGCCATGCTTGTGTTGTAAAGATGAGTTGATCTGTCTTGGTGAATGGGCCTTGTATCTATCAGTGGAGTCCTGTTTGTGTCGTAGACCCCCAGACCTGCCTGTAGGCGCAAACCGCAGAATGCCTCTGTGGAAACTCGAATTCCTTTGTACAGCAGAGGAATGCCATTCATGACTTTCTGACTTGGAAAAAAGAAAGGAAGAAAAAAAAGGAATTGTGACTCAGGGACTTGCAACATTGTTTTCTTCAGATGTTTTTGAATGAACCAGGACGTGTCGGTCGGACTTTGGAGTTTTGTTGGCGAGAATTTGTTGAGGTCGCGTCCAATTTAGCATTTGAGGACAAATAAGGGCAGCGAAGCCAATGCGTATTAAAAATGTAGCTTTTGTTGCTTTATTTTATTTTCAAAACTCTCTATTGAAGACCCTCTACGAGTCCAGATACCCTCGTCGTCCACCGCCATGCCTTTGTAATGCGCAGAACGTTGTGTTGCACCGTCTTGTTTAAAAAATGGACGGATGTCCCTATGAAAGATTTCATCTTGAAAGCAGCACATGTTGGGCTCTTTACGTTAATTCTACCATCACAGAAGTTTGGCCTTGTTTCTGGTAACAGTCTGGACGGTCCTTTTCGTCTGTTGTCCAGTGCACACAGTGTCCATTTCTTCCAGAAAAAGATCTTGATAACTGACCTGATATAGTACATGTTTTCACTGTGTGATGCTCCATCCCAGATGCCTCCGAGACCAAAGAAGTTAAAGCCGCCTCCAAATAAGTTTAACACAAAGCCTCTTATTGGCACAGTAAAGCTTTATGCGGCTTTGTACGCCATACTGTTGTACTTGACAAAGGTTTCCACTGTAGTCTTTTGCCCGTGTGGTTACGTCAACTATTGATTGATGACAGTTCTTGATGCGGTTCCCTTTGAGGGATTGAAGATCACAGCTGTCAACCTTTAACCTTCTAATCTTTCAACAAGGAATATTGTTTAAACTTAATTGTCTCGCATTGCCTGGAGAACTGGAGCTCTTTTGCTCACTGAATAATGTCCCTTGGTGACATCACCAGTACGTTATAATATTTTAATCTAATTATAAGCTCTAAATGCATGTTGTTCCAACATTTCTGGGAATGTTAGGATGGATACGACGTATGAAATGTCTCTAGGTTTTCTATTTGGGATTGTAAATCTACCCCGAAGACAGGACAGTTGCAGAAAGAGGAATGTTTTCAGGGGGGACAGCATTCACAAGAGAGGAGACTCACCCCATGACCAGCTGAGATGGAAACAAATATTTCTGGAGGAAATGACTGAAGGAGCTTCCTGGAACTGAGTCCGGACTGGTTTAGTCATCTACGTTTACTGAAGATAAAAGACGACAGCAAAGTAAGGAAGGCAGTGTTTCCATCGGCGACGTACGTTTTCTTTTTTTCTACAGATAAAACCCAAGCTGGTGGTAGTAAGAAAAAAAAAAAACCTACACAAAACTTGGTCTGTTTCCCTGTGATTGAATTTAAAAGATTTTTTTCGCTGCTTCCAAGAATCTGCATGAAAAACATCAGTGTTTTGTCAGCAGGCCTACGGAGCTTTTCGCGTTAAGAGAGTGCATGAGAAATGAGCCGCTGCCAGGGTTTTACATACCTTCCCCTTCTGACCATGGTCTCCTCACTGGAATGGAGCGGTGCCTACTCCTGCAGCTGATTTAACGTCTAAATTACAGACAGTAAATTTCCCTTCCGCTGAAAGTATTGATTTATTGGTTACCAAAAAAACACCAGCAGACCAGACCTTGCCAGACAACACGCGTGCCAATTTAACAGCTTCCCTATGATGCGACGTTGATGACAGGTCACATTTTCTCCAGCAGCTACAGAGGGACGGTGATGAAATGGCTGCTGAAGGGCCTTTGAGGCAGGAGGAGCTTGTGCGAACGCAGAGGAAAGCCTTAAGGCTTTAAACTCTGATGCAGTATGTTTCTGTAATCATGATTTTTCTATGAATGTCATTGTGCGCAGCAGTTGAGTTCTCTGAAACAGCTGGAAGATCATTTAGATGTTTCTCTGTCTTGTCTCCTTTCTGCTGGCGCCAAGACAAATCGAAATGCTGCAGAGTTCATTCATGGGTCTCAGGACCATGTGCAGATGTTCAAAGACGCTCAGATTCTTCCTACTGAGGTGGCACAGCTCTGTGAAAATAAAATCTCTCCGGCGCTCATGACTCACTTCTACTTTGTTACTTTCTACGTGTGTTATGTATACGTTCTGTTACCAAGTAGTTCCAGGTGATTTATGTGTATATACATGATACAGACTTTTATTAGTTTACATTTGGATGTGGTGAGTATGTGTTGTTATCGGACAGAAGGATGTTAGGATGACAAAGATTTTTGCATCCTGTGACTTCTTACATTATTGCTGTTAACTGTATTTTAGGATCTATGAGTTTTTCTTTTTATTTTGATGTGTTCATATTGCAAATTGTAAGTCATTGTCGGCCTTCTTTTTCGACCTTTTAGAGGACAGGACAGTGACGATACAGAAGGAGACAACAAAAAGCAAAGGCCACAGGGGAGAAAAAAACACACGTAAATGTGGTAATAAGAAATACAGGCTATGAGAAAGCAGAGAGACAAGAAGCGCTAAGATAAAATGTCTTTCAGCAGACTAAGTAAGAAATTCTTGAAGCACAATGAAGCCAGAAGAAGCTTTTTTTTTTTTTTCATTTTTATTATTATTATTATGATCATGAGAGATGTTCTTTTGATTTCAAACATAAAAATAAAACTGTTTCAGATCAGATTGACTTCTGTGCCATTGAATATATACATATGTAAATAAATTAAAATAAAGTTACTAATGGTTTTATTTATTTCAGTAGCATGTAATCCAACAAACTTCTCCTTTCATCGTTGCAACTCTGTTACTGTTTCTGATGATCAAACATTGCTGACGGCGGATTGCTGTTGTGAAATGTGATTCATTTTTGTTTTGGGTGAACATAAGTTTCATATTTGTTCAGACGCTGTAGTAGAGAGGAGATGATACAGCTGAAACTGGAGAATACCAGTTTGAGTAGAAGTGATCTGTTGTGACCGGGTGCAAGTTAAGGCCTATTTATGCTCCCGCACAAACGTACATGGGGACTTCCTTTTCAAATGTTGCCATACGTCACTGCCCTCATATTTCCAGTCTTTTAAGTGGTCCGTCCTGAGTTCCCATTTGGGGAAAACAAAAAAAAAACTTTGCAAATGTGTTAAATTTATCAAATTAATCACCAAATTGTTACAAACGGTGATTTTAAAATAAAAAAAAAACTACAAAAGAGCACAGTGGTTAACAGTAAAGATGCATCTGTAGCTACAAGGTTGGTGGAACAATGATTGCAAATTAGATCCGGGATCCATACAAACTAAACTGGTAGCACTGATTTGTGCATCAGTACCACCACTCTTAGAATACCATTTATCTCCAGCTGCTTTCGTAAACATCACAGTGCTGAGTGTCTGTATGGATGTTCTAAACCAGGAGTGCCCGGTTCCGATCCTCAAGGGCCACAATCCTGCAGGTTTTCCATGTATCCCTGCTCCAACACACCTGACTCAAACTAATCAGTCATTGTGCAGAACTTCATAGGCTGTTGGACCCATTTAATGGAAGCCAGGTGTGTTGTACCATTGAAATCCTGCAGGACAGCGGCCCTCGAGGACCAAATTTGGGCGCCTGGTCTAAACTTTTGGAAAAAGGGAAAGTTTTTTGGGAAAAAAAAAAGCTTCAAGAGACGGTGGAAGTGCTGCAGGAGGCCCACAGCTGTGAAAACATGTAGTTTTTTTTTTTTAGTTTTTTTTTTTTTTTTATCATGCCATAAAAGAGATTATTGTTTCATTGTAAACCTTTATGCTTCAAACATATCCATTATTAGAAAGTAGCTTTGATAAAACTTTATGTCTGACTCAGTCGCACTGTTTTCTAAGAGCGAGTGGCGTTCCAAAGGGCAGCAGTGTTTACCTGCCCACTTGAGTGGATTCCTCAGCCAGCTAGCTCAGACGCTGAGGTACAGGCTTCGGTGCCTTCGTGTCTACTGTCTACTCCGGAGACATTCTTAGCCTGATATCACTGCTGAGCACCCAACAAAGACGTTGAAAGGCCATAATGAAACAGGAGTGGAGAGCGAGGTGGGGTGTGGGTTTCAGGAGATAGACGGACTCAGTGTAGTCAGCCGGAAGCCTTGAAGTGCCGTGCTCGCAGAGGGAGAGCAGGTGTGAGCCCCTCTGTGTTCATCCATGTGTGCGGATGTGCCGTATGTGGCGGCGCAGGCATGTGCGTGGGTGAATTTGTGCGTTGAAGTGTGTGCATCTGTGTTTGAGTAATAAATAGAGCATGTGTTCCAGCTCGGGATGTGGAGCTGAGCTGAAAACGCTCGTGCTCACGCTGTGCTTGTGAGGTCATGTTCATGTCGCTGCCACAACAACACAAGTCTGGTTAAAATCGTGCTCTTTGTTAATCGACGCAGGAGTACATGACGCGTGCGTGCGTGCGTGCGTGCGTGTGTGTGTGTGTGTGTGTGCGATAGGGAGATGGAGCGACTTCAAAGCAGCGTAGCAGTGTTCTCTCAGCCCAGCCTGTTTACACTGCTCAGTGAAGTCTGCATTCCTCTGTCTCATTTTTCCATGGCATTCCACAAAGAGCTCAGAGCTCCTGGCTGCGTGCCCTACAAAGTTTACCCCCACCCCTACACATACTGTATAGTGCATACATACTTCTACAAACACTCCATTTTGGCCATTAAAACGAGACAGAACCCAGCTGAGAGTAAACACTTGGCTTCTCATAGCTCCTTTCCTCTTCTGCTGATGGACTCAGGTGGAGATCCAGGCGGGCAAACGTCAGTCTGCATCTCTGCCAAGTGGGACCAATGAATGCTTATGTTTGTGTTCAGTAACTCTGTGCATTCCCCAAGTATAAATCAGGCATCTTCAACGCCTGCCTCGCAGCCAAAGTGAAATATAGCAGCGGAAAAGAGAACAGCCGTTCCTCCAAATACAAGGTGTGTTGCAAGCAGTCTGTTGGCCACATCAGAGAGGTTCTGCGTTGATGTTTTGGTGCTTATTTACTGCCACGGTTGCCAAGGATGCACAATGAACCAATATGCTTACATCAACATTTGCAACAGATAATAAAAATGCTCTTTGAGTTGTGTTGTGTTTACCAGCTATTTGCGTTTATGACTATCTCTCTATCATCAGCCACAAGTGGTTATAGGATACCCTGCAGCCTGTTTCTGCAGGGATGGTAGCAGACAATGACATTTGCGGGGAAATATTTCACTGTTTTATTTTCTTTCTTTTTTCCTTTTCATTGGATCCTCCCAGGGAGATCTTCCATGACAGTGTAGTCTATAACGAAAACAGCAGAGGGCTTTAATTTAATTGGGTGACCTCCAGGTTTCAACAATGCACAAGAGACCATGCTGGGGGGTTGGACGCTAGATGACTAACCTGTCCAACTTCCCTTTGTTTTATGGCACATAACTTCTTTCCAGGAAAACAAGGCTGAGCATTTGCTTATGTCACTAGCTGGTCTGACGTTTGAAGAGGTGTATAATGTAGAGTGTGCAGACATCAGTACAGATGTTTAAAGGATCTGCTGTGAGAAAGTGTGCTGGTGAAGACATTTCTGTTTGTCATTTGTTTTTGCAGATGGAAGGACAGGAATGCTTTAAAGGGTATTTTAAAAAGAAATATGGTGTTAATCCTGATAATCAAGCATAAACATGCTTATGCTTCAGGGAGCCCTTGTAACAGATGAAAACTAGTCTTTTAGCTAAAACTGGCATCTTGGTTCTTGTTTTAATATGCTACGTCCCTGTCAAATAAATACATAAACATATGTTTAGTACTTTATAGTTGTGTTTCTTCCTGCAAAAATGACACAAAGATCACCAAATAATTTTGCAGTCACATTGTTTTGACTTCCCAGCTACTATCATATGTGATAGATACAATATCTAGGACCTTTTGCATCACTTTATGGCAAAAAGCTCAGATTAAATCCCTGTTGAATGCAATCTTGTTCTTGTCTTTTCCCCCCTGGTGGATACATTTTGCACTGCAGTAATTTGGACATCACGTGGTAATTAATGGTGCATATATGCAAGTTATTTTTGTCTGACTTTTTCTTTAACATCTTTTAAAGGGTAAAGTAAATTTTTATTACTGAAAAAAAAGACCTTTTACAATGATGACAGCGGATCCAGCTCATTTAGTTGTATGCATTACTTTGATGGACATGGTGTTCTCAGTGTTACACTGGAAAAGGAGGAAAATTCCAGCTGGTCCTCACTGGAGAACAACTATTTCCATTTTTTTTTTTTAAAAGAAACACATCTGACAAAAACTCTTATATTTTTGTCTGATATTCAGCTATTTGGCTTTGTTTTCCACCTATGGAAGTGGGATCATCTGTGTGTGTGGCATCAGGGCGTGGACACAGAGAACAGCTACGATTTGCCTTCATGTCAGTCACATAAATAATATGAAACTGTTTAGTTTTTAACAAAAGATTAAATTATGCTCCTGTTGTAGAGGAAATGGAATCTAAAATTACTTCCATGTAACCATAGAAAACCAGATGACCTTGGGGAGCGTCGGGTCTTGTTGAAGGGGTGGTTTGTCCCCCAATATCATGGTAGGGGAAACTATGCATCTTAGAAAATTTGATGGAATAAAGTGGAAAACAGTCAATTTTCTTAATGCAATTAAATTGGCCGATGAAGATGTTGATAATAATTAACTTGTACTTGTGTGATAAATAATTTCTTATTAAAGCTGTTCATCCCCAAATGAGGTATAATTTATTCGTTTTCATGAGGATCCCACAGGACAACCAAAACCTGTGTATAATCCTCTTTTATTTTCTTCCATGGCTTATCCACCTTGACCAATAAAAAGCTTTTGATGAGTAAAGTCAGTGGGTCTAAGTTCCACTTTAGCCCTTTTTGGCTTTTTTTCCCCACCCTCACATGATGCTTTGCTAAAGATCCATGCAGGGAAAGTCATTACAGCCCAGAAGCTGTGTTTTGGTCAAAATTTTTATGAATGGTTTACAAGCTGAAGCAGGAAAAGAAGGAGGAAGCAGAAAAAAAGAAAAGTCTCCCTCTCATATAGCACTGTAAATTCAGACAACCCCCTCTTCAGGAACAGGGACATGCTGATGGGTGGGTTTGTGCATGGGCTCTAACATGGGATTGCGTTTCCTTATAAAGTTGTGGTGTTTAAAACATCCCCAGCAGCCCACTGTGTTTTTATTTTATGTTCCAGTGTGTAAAAAAAAGGCACCTGTCTCTCATTAAAGAGAAGCACAGTGAAACTGCAGCGGTGTCGCTTACTGTCTTTCGGCTTTAAACCTCATTCCCCGCCAGTCAGCATGAACTGATCTACTATCAGATCCTTATCTCAGTCAAGACTTTGCACTGTTGCCAAGACTGAAATGTTCAACTGAGTTTGGGGGAAACAATTAAACCTGCGAGCAGAATGGTTCGATCCACCAGTTTGCAAAGAAATTCCTCACCAGGTTTGGGATGGATTGCCATGAAATTTTCTGCAGACACATTTGATTTCTATTAAATAAACAAACAAACAAAAATATAGCCTGTTGATTTCTTTTAGCGTGTTCTTTTGGTTTCATGCCACCCTCTAATGACGGTGAATATGGCATCCATCTTCCATCTTCTTTTCTCCTACCTCTCTCTCAGACCCGTCTAATCTCTTGCTTTGTCATTTTCTCTCTCTCTCTCTTTCTTTTCCTTACTTCTTCTGATTATGTCGTCTTGCATTTCTTTGAAGAATCAGCACATTCAAAATGGCCAGTGTGTCAATGTCTAGTTGCTAGTATGACAGCTTTACTTGCATCCCTGTGCTGTAAAGCCAGTAAAGCTGTCCCGTGATGCTCCAGGTTAGGATAAAAGCATGTGAAGAGCAGTTTTTCTTTTTAGTCCCAGGACAAAGATGGCTGCAGAAATGCCCAAGATGATTGTCAGTGTGCCATCAAAATTTGCTAAAAGCACAGAGTTTTATGGTTGGAAATGTTTGTAGTGTTACTTTAACACAAAGGATTTTTTCTATCAAAATAAATTATAGAAATGGCGATGGTACCAGATAGTTTTAGAGTAAGAATATAAAACTTGTTTAAAGTCTGTTAAAAAGCATCCTTAACAAACCAAATGGCATAACTCATTATTTCCAGTTGACTAAGACAGCTTGTGCTCACATTTTATTGAATTCTGTAAGTTTTCTTTCTATGATTCTTGTTACATTAGAACAGAGGCCAGAACTCGTTCTGCCTCATAGCTCACGTCTTCTTTCCTCCACATTTCTTCTTACTTTCCTCCCTACTGTCTAAACACAAATGCATTTAAAAGAGAGGCTAAGCTGACCGTATGTGTTGTCATGCGGCAGGACTGTGCTCCCTGGGATTGATTGGGAATGGTTATCCAAACTGCCTACTTGCTGCTGTTGGGAATGACTGTGTGGCGAAATGTGTTGCCAGGAAACTGGTAAACAGACGTCTAGTAAATTAATTGACTAAAATATTGGGAAATGAATCAGATTACATTAAAATATTTCCAACGGAGTTCTTGAATGATTAAGATGAAAAACACGTTCAAAATATGTATTTCCCTTTTGGATTTACAATCCACCTTTTAGAAAAACAACAAATGATTCTGATGTAAGTTAAGATAAAGAAAGACGTTTGCTTAATATCCATCTTTTTACACTAAGATTAATATGTAGCTAAATGGAGAATCATTGTGTTTAACAGTCGGATGGATGGATGGATGGATGGATGGATGGATGGGTAGGTTGTATCTAGCTAGCATTTGATGTTAGAGACAAACAAAATGACTTTAGAGGGTTTCTAAAAGTTTTATTTAAAAACACAAAACTTTATTTTAATTTGGATTCACATAAGTTTATAACAGAGAAATAATTCCTTCTTCTTCCTTTGCCTTATATTTATATATTACTTAGTTGGTTCATCTTCTCTGCTGTCTCCCATAAGTTGGAGCATCCTCCTGTGAGAACATCCCTCATTCTTCCAGCTAACTTCTTTCCACATAGCTGACCTTAACGTTGCAACCATAAGTGACTGACACTTTGAAAGTGTGGCTTTTCTCTCTGACTGATGTTGTGGAACCTGGGAGAGTTTGCGAGCTGTCCTGCGGGCCAGAGACGGTTTGGAGGAAGCCTGGAGGCCGTGTGGATTCGGCCCCAGTGTCCACAGGGAGAGAGGATCACTGCAACACTAACAAACTGTGGCGTTACCGGGCTGCTGACTTGTTATGACAGGGAAGTGGTGTGTTTATGTTTAACTCTGAGCTTTGAAATGTATAATGTTGGGTTGGTCTGAGGCTGATGGAGTGTTTCTAGTTGTTGCTGATGTCTGTGTGAGTGTGAAAAGCATTTATGTTACACTGCAGTGCCTGTGCATGACGTATGGATAAGGTTTTGGGGATTTTGGCAGACTCTGCGCACACAGACCGACAGCAAGCAGGTGGTCAATGCTCATCCCTCTTGCCTGCATATAAAAAAAAAAAACTGTTGGAACAACAGCAGCTGGACTTTGTGGTGGACCAGACAGCATTGCATTAGAGGCTAATTTTAATGCCTCTGCTACAACTGAGCTCTAAAATCCCATACTCGCAGGGACTGAATGAAAATTTGCTGCACTCTTCATCCGCACAGGTGCGGCTGTACCCAGCTCACCACCTTGCTGTGCAAAGTTCAGCCCTCTTGAACTTTTGTGCCGCGCGTTATCTAACAGAAACAACACAAGCAGCTAATGCGGAGAGCGAAAAAGAGCAAAAAATGTGAAAGGCGAGCAGTGTGACCCATAGAAATATTATGCGACACCAACAGTTGTGCCCTCATCTGGCATTCCTGGAGTGCAAGGACTCAATTCACCCCTTAGCTTCCTTTCTTTAAGGCCAGCTCGTCTTCCCTCTGCAGGTTCTTTCTTCTCTGTCTAATCCCTTTTATAGGGCAGAGACAGTCTGACGGGGCTGGAGTTGAGAGGCGGCGGGGGGGGGGGGGGAGCGCTCCTACTTAAAGAAAGCGCCCGGGCAAATTTTGGGGCTGGTGGTAATTACTTGGGCTTCATTATGGGATCATGTTTCCTCAAGTCATTCTCCGTGGTAACCGTTACTGGATATGGGGCTGACAGTGTCAATAAAGTAGAGGGAAAGATGACACGCTTTTTGTTTTGACAGTACCAAAGCAGAACTGCCTCCTGTTCGTTTGCAAAGAGGGAAAATGCAAGAGCCTTCCAGCCAACTTTTCCATATGTTCTGGTAGAGAAACAAAAGCAAAAAACATTGCTCCCCAGGTGCCGGCTGGTGAAGTGTTTGTCTTTTACCAGGCTTTCATGTAAATGTATTTAGAGTAGGGTTATGAAATACAAGGATTTCTGATTGAGGAATGTGTGTGTGTGTGTGTGTCAACAATGGCTCTGACAGCAGGAGCCAGGGCCGGTTAAAGGCCAGTTGTTCGGCTGTCAGTGCTCCCACTAACATCCACTGCTGTATTTCTCCCCTAACAGACTTTTTAATCCAGTGGATCACACCCATGCATATATATGTTCACATGCAAGCACATGCTTGGCTGCCATGTGAACAATGTATAGCCCAGCTCTTCCATTAACCCAGGCTCTTAGTCAGCTCACATGCTGATGTTGAACCTGGTTTGTTTCCAAAGTAGTGAATGTGGAAGCCGGCGGTCAGTGCCTGAACGCGTCCTATGCCTCCGGGCTCTCATACTGTTGCAGTGCATTTTGCTCAGTAACCCAGGCAACCAGATTCTGATCTCTTTCAGCTATTACATGCGGTCGTGCAACTCCTGGTGTCAACCACTTTTCCTGTGATTGGAAAAAAAAAAAACCAGGTGCTGTAGGACTTCCTGCCAGGTGGAGCAGGCTTTGATGACACAATCAGATGTGATAAAGAACTAAATTAACTCAAAATCTCTTGATCGAATATGCCGATCGCTCCGATAGGACTAAAACAACTGTGGCTCGCTGACTTCTTTCTCATCTAATGAGACTCCGGTGAAGATCTTATCCCCTGCTGTTTAAGCTTTTGTGGATAGAACGTGCATTTTTTTCAGGAACGTAGAGACAAAGAGATTTCACTAGATTTAAAAGCCCAGATGTGGGAGGCTGAGTCACTTGCATAAGAATTAACAAACCCTGGATTGTCTGTATGTGTGTGTGTGTTTTCAAAGGTATGCATAAGCTAGGTTGATTGAATTCCTCTGTGATATGCAGGAACCATGCAGGCATCCCCGGCCATGCAACCTGCCTTCCTCGCTCTGAGCTTTGATTCATGCGTCTCAGTAATCACACACTGATGTATTTCTTTCATCTCCTACTACGGCTCTACCTCATGTTGATGGTTTTGTGTTTTGCATTTACTCATCAGAAGCCCAATGACCTGAACAGCTGGTAATTAAGCGCTAAAGCTTGATGAGAGGTGCGAGCTACCACCCCACCCCTCTAATGCACACTGACGTAACTGCCTGGGCCTGGTTCCCCGCTGGCAGTACATGAACTGCAGAGCTGCTGATTACTGGCAGATGAGAAATGAAGATCCGTAATGCAAAAGGGGGGCGGGAACTTTTTAAAGGCCTTTCTTCTGTCCCTGTATTTGTTATTGAGGCTCTTATATTGGTGTTTGGGAATATTTTTTGGGGTAGTCTTTGATTGAGCTGCAAAGGAATGCCTTTAATCGTGGCTACAAAGGATCCGAGGGGACGTGTCCCCGTCGGTTTTTGCAAAAGATCTAGACAGATGAGGAGGAGCGAGCATTGTTAACAGTCTGTGGGGAACAGTTTGCGTTGCTTGTGGTTTCTGGGCCCTGTGAAATGGAGACTCGGTGATTTGGTTTCCCAGGCTCCTTTTTTTTCTGAAGGGCCACACAAAAAACCAAATCAAGACGTTTCAGGCTGCCCTGGTAGCTGTTTATAGTCCAGAAGCAGCCGACTTCCTATGAGTGGTGGATGGCACTGATGGTGGCACATGGAGAGTGTTCACAGGCATCTGTATTTAAGTGGTGTGGACAGATCTAAATAGAAGATTATGCTAAGTCTAGTCTACGCTGCAGAACAGAGACTGTTGAGGTTGTTGCCCTCTGCAAGTCAGAGAGCTGGAGGAAAGTAAAAGCAGCCACTCCTTCGGAGCCTGTTTGGCTCAGCTTTGGGATTATCATCTCCTTTATTAGGTATAATTGCACAGCCCCGTGCATCGACATGTTTAATATCAGAGTCAGAGCACAACATGATGAACTTAGCCTAAAGACTCAAAGTGATTTTACAGTAAAACCTTATTAATAGTAGCTCTTTCTCAACATTTCTCTAGGTCACAGCATCAAAGAAGTCATTGAAGTTTTTTTTTTTTTTTTTTTTTTGCTTCCCTTTCGATTTCTTCTTTCCTAAAGGCCACTTTCAACTCTAGGCCTCTAATTTAAGCCTAGTAAATGCAGATTGGTGAAGGCAGCTGGCAGGGCAGCAAACAAGAGAAGCCAGGGGGTTCGTTCTGCCCTGCAGTTTGCCTTCCCTCCCAAGCAGTTAAGACAACATGTCAAGGTCTGAGAAACAATATTTAGGGCAAAATCCTCATCTGATTTCATACAATTTTGGTTTTCAGAGGCAAAGTCAACATTACTTTTATATAATTATAAATATTATGACTTTTTTATGGCCCTGCGATGAACTGGCGACCTGTCCAGGGTTTACCCTGCCTCTCGCACAGTGATTGGTGGGATGGGCCCCACTTTCCCTGCGACCCTTAACTGAACTAAATGGCTTAGAAAATGGATGGATGGATGGATGGATGGACAAAAGACTTTTTTAAAATTTAAATTCAACATTTGCAACAACTCCTCTATTTTTGCTCAGAAATCCTTTCATTTTGCAGAAGCAAATACTGGAATAATTTCCAGTAGTAAGATCCTCTCCGACATAGAACAGATTGTAACAGATTGTTGTCCTTGTTAGTCATTCTGGATCGCACTTGCATGCATACTCGGACTCTGGTATCACCACTTGTTTCATGAACTGATTCTTTTCAACAACAGCCTGATTCGATTAGATTTCAATTGAATCTTCTTCTCTGACATCAATTCAAGTCAACTCAAATTTATTTATATGTGTTCATAGTGCACTTTTAATACATAAGAGCAACAGAAAGTACTTTATTTATTCAGGGTTGCGGGGGCGGCAATTAGCAGGTGAGAGGCAGGGTACACCCTGGACAGGTCGCCAGTCCATCATAAGGCAACACAGCGAGACAACCAACCATTCACACTCCCACCCACTCCTAGGGACAATTTAGAGAAGCCAATGAACTTAACATAAATGTCTTTGGATGGTGGGAGGAAGCCGGAGTACCTGGAGAGAACCCACGCATACACGCGGAGAACATGCAAACTCCACACCCATAGACCACTGCTCAAACCTCCCCCAGCCGAGGCTCGACCATGTACTCAAGGATATAACTTAACCGAATTGAAAACACACATTCATTATCTATTACGCACTCAGCACACAAATGCACCCCCCCCCCCCCCATCCCATTTTACATAAACAAACGTCAGTTCCTAATATCAGGCCTGATATTTGCAGATAATAATGGAACTACACACATTTTTATTGAATATTAAAACTATTTTTATGAAACACTGAGTTGTTTACATGACCATCAAAACCAGATTTCTGTGAGTAATCAGATTACTGTAATAACGTGATCTGATGTGTCAGCATAAACTTCTAATATAAAATATTCCAGGTCTTTTATAAATTTTTTTGGCATACATGTGTGCGTGGTGACATCACTTCCTGTTATTTTCACAAGACATGAGTGTTAGTGGAGCATGACTGGGCCCACGATCTTAGCGTTAGCTGCTAATGGGAGAGATAATTAGCTGTAATGGTGAATGGAAAAATCCAGATTTGGCATGACCTTGGAAGGAAGCTGCTTTTGGATGGAAGTGACAAAGGAAGTCTTTCATTTGTGTGTGTGTGCTGAAATCTTGCCAAGGGCTAGTAAGGTTACATTCACATCAGGATAGTCCGCTATATTTGACCAAACGGCAACCTCCGGCGGCTAAAAGTGAAGCCTATGCGGAAGTGCATAAAACTGCAGTTCCCCCTTCATCCACTAGGGGCTGGCTGCAAAACTGAGGAAATCCCCATAGACTCCCATGTTAAAAAGGCCAACTTCACAGCAGAAATGAACATGTTTACAGCCTGATACAAAAATTCATTTTCGGTTTATAGTCCAGGTTTACCTTCATGACAACTGTGGAGGGAATTTTTTTTTTCTAATTCGCCCGTTTAAAAGTAATTTAATCTCAAAGTTTGGCATATTTAGGGGCGTGTCCTTTGATTTTGATTTTGTCCTTTTGAACATAGAACAACCGCGGTTTTTAGCTGGTTAACAACGTGACTTAGCATTAGCCTGCTTACCCCCATTAGCTGGTTAGCTCCTGTTATCTCCGGGTTAGCTCGGTTAGCTCTTAGCCACAGAGAGCTCAGAGTTCGCTCGATGTCAATCATCCACCAGCTCCACCTCTTTGCTCATATTTGTATTTTCTGGGCGAGACGGAAATACGCATGCCCCTGCCAAGATGGCGATGGTAGGAACCGCCCACCAAGCTTCAGTTCAGCTCTTCACAAACCTACGGGTGGCGTCACAGAGGCTCCGTCCATCTCTTTATATACAGTCTATGGATTTGACCCACTGGAAACTTGGTTTAGTTATTTACATTATTTTACATGAATAAACCGTATTTAACTCTCCACAAAAGGCAAGAAGACATAGAGCTGCATCAGATCATGGCTTTTTTTCCCTACTGGGGCTTCTTGTCAGGTCAAGTTTGCAATTAAAAAAGTTTGGTCTCCAACTTTTTACCTGGTAAAATGAAGCTTAAATCATTTCTACCCTCGTATGTAATTATTTAACCCAGGCAATTTATTCATTATTGTTAAATTACTGATCAGCTTGACATTTTTGTGCTTTACTACTGTACATTATCTTGTTATACATCTTTATTTGTGTTCTACCTTTAATCCACTTCAGTGGAGAAAAATGATCCCATCCCAGCAATGCCCCTCATGTCTCCCATTCTGGCATTTTTTCTTCCATCTTGCTGTTCCACCCTGGTTTTCTGAATCTGCTTTCTTTCTCGCCTGCTCTCCTCCTGACAAACATGCAGCAGCCCCTTTGCAGCGCATTACGTCAGTTTCCCTACCCGGGGGTGCCAGCTGTTGGGTCTTTTTAATTTAGGGATTTCCGTTGGGCGAGAGGAGGGGGAGCCCCATGACCTCAGCCCACAGCCACATGAAGAAGCCCCTTGGGACAGCACCAGGCCGAAGTCAGGCCCATAACATGGCTGGGATGGGCAGGGCTTTGCAGGGATGAGTAAAACGGCTTCACTGGGTGAGCGCAAGGTGCTCAAATATTGAAGTTATTCTATCATGTTGGGGGGGAGGGATGGTTTAAGAGCCTCCCCTGGTTGCCGTGCGGCTCTTGGAAGCCACGGCAGCACGTCTGCAACTCGCAAACATTGCTGGGATCCCTAGAGCTCTTAAATGCAGCCTTTCAGCAGGTCTGAATTTCTTCCCTTTCAGAAGGGATCAAATGTTCCTGCAAAAGGCTATCTCTCTTTCTTTCAGTCCTCCTGGCCTTGAGAGGGAGTGATCATCACCATGTAATTGATTTCACAGGGTGCCAGAGTTTTTCCTCTTGATATGAGGGGTTAAGAAGGAACACCTCAGTTTGCGGGTGTGGAATATCTTTCACTTCTTTGTCTTGTCTGTTTTTTTTATTCATTTTTTCTCATCCTAGTTTATGATTTATATATATTCATTTCGTAATCACTCTTGAAGACTTGATTTATTATGCCACGAGGTTAACCATATGGGAAAATGTTTAGGACACAGCTGTGTGTGTTTGCGGACTGTTGTCACGTCTGCACACTCACACAGCTGAGAGTTTTGCAAAGTTTCAGCATTTCTGATTCACAACTTGTGATTGTTTTCTTATTTTTCCTCTTGTTTCCCTGCAGTATCACCCTCTTTCTCTGTGCAACACAAGCGAAGATGAACGCCAGGAGAGTGACTTCATCACCATTGTCAAGCTGGAGCACAGGGTACCCCGCTGTCTGCCGCTGCTCAATAAGGTACCTTCACACACACACACCAACACTCGCAGACACATGTGGCTTTGAATGCTTTGCGTCCCCCCCCACACTCTGAGAAACTCCTCTTCCGTTCTCGGTCACGGCAGCATGCGGATGAAACATCTCGCCACGCTGCTTTTTTCTAATCCACCGCTTCCGCTCTTGGATTGCGACTTTAAAGACAAGTCAAAAGTTTTTGAGGGAATTATTTGGCAGGAGCTTCATGTTTTGTTCCGAACGGAGATCTGTCAGGGGTGAGGCCTTGGACGGAAGAGGGGGGAGGTGGTAGGCATAGCTCAGCACTGCTATGTAGCAAGTGGCTACGAGCCCTGGCTTTGGATGTGAGGCTTTCAAGCTCCAGCTGTTACTGGTCCGATCCCAGCCAGCCAGAACCAGACACTCAGGGTTCTCCATTTCTGCTTCCCTCTAATATGGACGCAGCCAGAACTCCATAGATTCCACCCACAATGGTTGAGATGCATGTGTAACTTAGACAGAGCTGACCTAAATCTCCCCTGTGTTTAAGTATTCTACCATACACACACACACTGGCTGGCATCCCCTAACTTTAAAGCAGTTCAGTTTAAACTTACTATTTTCCCCCGTTTTTCAAGTGGTGACAAATTAGCAGGCAGGAATATAGTTAGGCGACGGCCTTTTTTTAGCCTGTGTTTTCTTTTCCCCCTAATTTAAAGCCATGTTCAGGAGCTGGCTGCCGCGGCGACGATGTACAGACATTCCCATACTTCCCCGCTCCTCTCTTCCTCCTCCTGTTGCTCCGTCAGTGGGGAGCCACGGAGCCAAGGAGGACTGTCAATCAAGGCTGACTCCAGGAAATAACATTTTGATTAAGGCCTTAATGGCAACACTGTGTTGCCCCCGTCAACAAAACACGCTCCCTTCCTCATTGCCAAAGTACCCTTGAAAAAAATAGCAACTGCTTCCGAGTGCTTTCTCCTTCCCTGCTGATGGGGCTTTGAAATCCGGAGAAGTAAAGCAGGGGAGGAGGAGCTGTGTGTGTGTGTGTGTGTGTGTGTGTGTGTGGGGAAGATTGAGGAAGAAGAGGGGGAGTTTGGGTGGGTGGGGGGGTGGTCGTTCTTGTTGTTTTGGCTGCTTGGGAAGTATGCATCGCAATAAACTCCTCTCCAGCCACCTGCATCCTCGCTTCTTGGTTGTGGTGGATTTATTGGGGATTCATCATGCAGCTGTTGAGGAGTTTTCGCTGCGAGCCGTTTGAAGCGGATGAATCAGCTGTTATGGGATGTGCGGTGCCGGTTCAGCCTTGGTCTCTTGGATGTGACCTGTTTACAATTTAGTCTGGCTGCAACCCGCCCCGCAGATCTATAGACACTCTGACAGCCGCAGAGGGTTCATGTTGCACCACATACACTTAGAATAGAGCATAAAGCAAACAAAGTGAGGCTGAAAACCTTGAAGGATAAAGTTTCATTGTTTTCCTTTGTTTTTATATTGGTTTTCAGAGACTCCTGCGTCCTTCCTGCACTGGCAGATTATTTCACTTGATTTCTGAATCTTTTCAAGTGTTTTCCCTGGATATTAAAGCAACTTCCTCGTGCAGCATGTGTGACCTGGTATTGGAAGGGCGTGGAACAAATTTTCAAAGATAAAACTGAGTGACAGATGCTTTGTAATCTCAGACAGCGTCTTTATATGTTTAACTTAATATGCATATAACATAACCATATTTATGATTTAGTAACCATATTGGAAATAAATATTTACTGTCATAACATTATGAATAATCTTAAACATTGTGCTCTTATCTAGTATATCACTTACAAAGCAACATCAAAAGGACTTTTTGGCTAGATATAAGCTTGTGAGACTTGGTTAGACCATCTTTGTGATGTTGTCGTGTTTTTCGCCGTCTGTCTGCTGTTTTTTACCACATTGTTGACACATGATCCCTAAACATCTTTAAAGATCGTTCTCTCATGATGTCTCTGCAGGTCTTTTACACACTGTTTTGACATTGCATGTTATCTTTAAATGAAGGCCACATCTTGGGTTTTTCACCAGATTCTGTGCATTAGACTTTTAAGCATCGCCCTCTTCTGATGCATTTTGCACCACCCGCTCCCACATCCACACAGTTTTGCCAGATGAGTCACAGGATGAATGCCTTGAAGTCTTTAATAACTCCATTAGCAATGCTATTAATTCTCAGACATTTACTTGAAATGCATTCAGGGTTAAAAGTGTAAAAGTTCTTTTAAGTTCCAGTACTACTTCTAAACACTTCTGCTAAGTTCACCTACAGATGAAAACAAAGGCTAAAAAAATCTCTAAAGTCAGAGGTGATCAGAAGAAAGCTGCATTTTTCTTCCCTTCTGCTGCTTCGGCTACTGCCGTCAGTTTGTGCTTCCAATGCAGCCCTCTCTTTGCAAATGCCTGAATCAAAACCTTCAACCGCTGCTGTGGTTTTGCGTCATTACACAACACAACACAAGCAGAGGCCATGAGATTTCTCTGCCAGCATGTTGTGCTGCAGTGGAAGTGATCTGTCCGCTCGCTACGTTCCTGCCGGGCTTGTCTGCGTACGCTGAAAGTTTCTCAGGCTGCAAGTTGCAAAGCAAGACATGACTCAAGGAGAAAAGAAAAGCATTTCTGCTGTGCAAGAAGCACAACTCCAACTTCACAGCATTGTGACTTTACTTTGATGAAATGCTCTAATCTGCATGTTTTCAGGTGAATTTGAAGTCGTTTTGTGAAAACAGCTCCTTCAGTGATTGAGTCTTTGGTCCGTGTCTGAACTCGTTGACTTTCATGGAGAGCTTCTCTTATTGATTCTGCCCAGATGAAAACGCCGCTTGGTCCGCTTGTGCGGTAATCCTGTTTGCTTTAACTAAGGCTTTCATGTTTTATGTGTGAGTGTGCATATTGTGCCAGTATGTGTTACAGGATCACATTATTTCAGCCTCTCTAGAAACACAGAAAGTTGATTTCAAGGATAAAAAAAAGGCAAACCACATAATATAAATACATACATAGCAGCTACCAACAGATAAAAGCAAGCATGTCTAAGGTCTAAAGCAGTTTTGGGGATCTTTAACTTTGAAAGGACAAAAAAAATGCCTCATTGGCTAGAACCACCTGTACAGGCTACAGAGCAGATCTTTATTCATCCTAGCAATGAAGAACAGCAATCTTAACCTGTAGCATAGCAAAATGACATGCAGTAACTCAGCTTTAACGCTCTACATGCCACTGGCATCCAAACAAAATACAACCTAATCCCTGAGCAGTGAAAAGGAAACATAACCAAATCATGAGAACAGCACTGTCCACTCCAGAGCTTCTGCTAACACAGCAAACCACACAAACAAGGTGTTACATGAAAACAGACTGCTGATTGCGTCCATCTCATCCCTGTGGGATAAATACATGAGCTAGCAGCCAAAAAGTAGCAAAAAAAACAAACAAAACAGAAATCAAGTCTTGGTTTTACTGTTTTTTGGTCAAAAGTTTTATTCCACCTTTAAAAAAAAAAAAAAAAAAAAAAAAAAGCGAACTCGGCTGATGTGTTCACCTGTGTCTTCTTTTATTTCTAATGAATCACGAAAGCCCTGGTTGTCTCTATTAATATGAAAGAGGCTTTACAGTTTACTCTTCCTGTTATTTACTATCTTGAGGGTCAATTATTTCTAGAAATTAGCAGAAGCTCTTTCTATGTCATGATATTTCTACAATTAATATCCCTCAATTCTTCTGACATGGATAGAGTTGTCAATGATTAACATTGGCCATTGATTCCTGATATATTTACCTAGCCTGGCCCGCCAGACTGGAGTGCTCTATATCTTCAGTTCAGAGCGACTTAGTCTGGAGTCCCTCCCCTTCCTGGAGATTCGCATCGGTTATAAACAAACCAGCCACTCTGATTGGTTGATCTGAGGAGACTCTTGCCTTGCGTCACCACGTATTCTTCAAAACATTCAAGATGGCGAACGGGCGTAGCGGGAGTTTGTTTCTTTTTGCCGTAAATGCTGTTTTAAATGACAAGGAACTTATGAAAACCTTAAAACTTTAACAACTGACGGCCATAAAGGCCTTTCTTTTGAAGAAAGACGTTTTTGCCCTGCTTCCAACTGGCTTTGGGAAGAGCTTACTTTATCAATTGCGTTCGCTCTACTGAACACTTCCGGGCATTGTAGGCTGCCGCTTTACTGACGTCACATCCGCCATTTTTCTGATTGGTTTACTCCGTGCTTGTTTGTCCCACTCTAGAAATCCATTGATGCGAGTGTGTCCCGAGACTCTACGCTGGTGCAGCGAGAGAGTCTGACCTGCCTGGCTAATATTTACCTGCATTAAAACCTTTAGCTTCTACTTTTGGAAAGTTCCCTATTGGACATTATATCACTAAATCCACAATGAATTATGCTTCTATCCTTTGGTTTTTACTGAAAGTAAAGCGGTTTTTCCTTTAGGAGGAGATAATCATTTTCTTCTACGCTCCAGGTAAACTTACTCTCAGTTACATATCTGGATTTTGACCTCTGCACTTATTCCAGCTCTCTTTTAAGACCAAGTTTATACATACATCCCTTGTTTTTAAGAAGAATATTTCTCTGATTTGGGTTTATCAGGTCCTGCGATGGACTGGCGAGCTGTCCAGGGTGTACCCTGCCCTTCGCCCGAAGACTGCTGGGATAGGCTCCAGCTTCCCCGCAACCCTACATTGGATTAAGCAGTTAGGATAATGAATGAGTGGATGGATGAGTTTATCAGGGGGCAGAAAAAGTCTCAAGAAGAGCTTTAAAACATCACCAAGGAGGTCTGAGAAGGAACTTAATTTAGCCAAAAATGGCATCACTTCTCTTGGAGCTTTTCAAGCAGCTTTTTGAGTTCTTCCTTACAAAATCTGGAGCAAAGTGGACTCTGCTCTTATCTCTCTCTGTGTAGCTGAAGAGTTGTTTAGACACTGAAGGAATTCACAAAATAAAGTAATCTTAAGCTACTTTAAAGTTACACTCCAATTCTATTCAGTTCTGGTCAAACTCCATTCATTTTAATCCAGTCAAATCCAGTCAAATCATATTTGTATAATCCAAATCCGCTGGTGTCGTGCCAAGTCATTAGCCTGGTTAGCTTAGAAAACCAATGGATCACTTTGAATCTTGTCTTCGGTTCTGTCCCCTGTCCCAAGCATGCTTAAGGCGACAGCGGGAAGGAAAAGCCTCCTTTAAACAGGACCAGACTCAGAAGGGCGACCATTAACCTGGACTGGTTGGAGAACTGGGAGGACAGGAAAGACAGATCAATAAGTAGCATAAGTCGAAGCTAGAAGTACTGAGAAAGAAAAAGGGAAACCAAAGTTAATCGAAACAATAATTTCATGTGTGTTTCATGTATGACAGATGAATGTGGATGTTTGCATCCTTCTGAGTGAACAGCTGGGACTGGCAAACACCTTCCTAATTTAATCCTGCTTTTCTCTGTGACATATATTTGAAACAAGTTCACTAAGAATTGAAACGTGAAATAAGAAGCAGTTGTGACTCCCCAGTTAGAATGGTTGTCACTTCGTTGGAACGTCGGTGGTTTGATCCCCAACTTGCCGAGCCTTGAACCCCCACTTCGCATGCACTAAATGGGTATGATGACAAACATTGGTTAGTTTTACAGGTGTTGCTAGTGGCTCTCCTCCACATCTGTGCATGACAAGAGAAGTCGCATTTGGAAGCCAAGTTGGATCAGAGAGAACACATCATCATGCATTATATCTGGGTGTGTTACAGGTTGTAATCATTTCTTTCTTGAAATGATTGGCTGTGAATGAATACAGGCTTGTCCTTGTTGTGAAGCGTGACAGTTTAAAAAAAAAAAACAAAAAAAAAAACAACTTTAGCTTGTCTTTTTATTTTCTCAAAGAAGACATGAACCTGTAGCAGAGAAGCGAGGAAGTATTTCCCACTGTCATGTTTTAAAGAAGAACACCGCTGTGTTTGTTGTCACTGCAGCTGAAACATTGCAGCCTCACTTTAGTTGTTGAACAGTTAAATAAAAATCCATGTCATGTTGAGCATTTCCAGAATAAGTTGCTTGTTTGACTTCTTTACAGTTTATTGTGACACACATCAGGAAATGATCCATGAAATAATATAGTTTTTTTGGGATCTCCACTGATATAGTTAAACCTGAATAATTTCACTCACTTGATGTTGGTGATCGCAGCAACTTGCCTACCTCCAGGGCAACGTGTAAAGATAAAGTTGATGAAGAAGGTGATGTGTGCTGCTGTTGCCATGGCTACCACGTGTTTTGGAAGGAGACATCATCAAAGAAAGAACGAGAAACTATGAGGATAATTAATCAAAGCGTCACATTTGAAATCCACGTAATCATTCAGGTTTCTGTGGTTAATCTGCTTGTGCACAATATTTACTTTAACTCCCATTAGTTCCAGATGGAAAACTGATCCTTCAGGTACTTTGTTCAAATTCAGCAGAAGTTCAAATGGATATGCAGCTAATAAGCTAAAGAGTTAATTGGACAACTTAACCGGAGTTTGATGTTGAGGCTCCACATTCATCACTCTTCACAGCGCATTTGAAGCGGTGAGAGAAAATTTCCCTGCAGAGCCTAGGGGATGGGGGGGGGGGGTTGTCTAGGAGCTGAAAGGAAGCAGCGGTATGTGAGAGGGAAAAGTTTCACAACTTAAACTGACAAATAGGAATTGAAGTTGATGGTTGTGGAGACTGAGGCGGATCGCATGTGACTGTCGTGATGCAGCTTGAGTTGACCGGCTGAACTAGCCTGCAGGCTTCGCTTCATTAAATAAGAAAATAAGTAGCAACTCATAAAATGTGCTCTTAATGATTATATCGGCCTTCTACTGGGGTTTAACTTCCAAAGCAGGGAGAGTGATTCCAGGACAGGAAGTGGTTGAGAAAAGAAGAAGCCTGTTCAGGGAGGAATAAATCATGGTTCTTATGACAATGTTTTTGTCTCCTTGTATCTTATTGTTTGTAAGGCGGTGACAGAGACCTCTGGCTACTTTGGCTTGCCATGTTTTTCTTTCAGTCTTTCTTTTTTTTTTTTTTTTTTTGAGCAAAGACAGGGGCTGGAAATGAAATGGCAGCTGCCTTTGGCATTTCTTCCCCCAGTAGCCAAGTCCAATGTCTCCAGCTCGTCGGAAACGAGTCAAGAAGGAGGAACATAGGGAGAACATCTGGAAAAAGATAGATATCTCAGCTTTTTGAGAGTAAATGCAAAAAGCAGCAGGTACGCAATGGACATTTTGGCTGGTATGAAGTGCGTCAGTGTGAGCAGACTTGGGTTTGCTTTGATTTCTCTCCCGAAAAATTCATTATTCGCTCGCCCGTGCCAGAAAGCTGCACGGTTGCCTTAAAACGGAGAAAAATAAAACTTTCTGCTTCTTTCTTTTTTCAAGTCAAAGCCGGACTCATTAATGTTTGCAACTTTGCAAATGGACTTGGCGGGACTTGTTCATATCTTAAGCAAGTGTGTGCAGCTTTTTCTCATCAATATTTTAGGCAAAAAAAAATAAAAAAATTGTTTCCACTGTGAGATAAACTTTAAATGAGGTGCATAAAAACTTTGAAATACCCATGGAGACAGTTAATCTTCTTTTCCATAATTTTGATTAAAGTAATCGGTTCCTCGTCAGCATTTTGATCATTTCATCTTTAAAGCAATAGCTTTTAAAAAACAATTTGCATTTGACTTGCAGGCACAAAGATCAGGGAAATCCTTGTAAACTATTGAAGTTGCTGAGGATCTCAGCAGGCAAAAGAGAACATGAGACAGAGATAATAAGCTCTCAAGCTCTCAAGCTCCTTTTTCCATCTTCTTAGACCTTTATCATGTTATCTTATTAGAAACTAATTAGATATAGAGATCTTCTCAGCCTTAGAGAAGGGTAGGTGATTCAAGTCTAAATGAATAATAATTGGCCATGAAGTCCTCTAAGCAGCTGCCTCACACTCTGACAGTGAAACTGCAGTTACAGACACTGAAAAAGCAGAAGAAAGCTATAAAGAGTAACAAAGAAAAGTCTTTTCTACATTTTTGCTGTAAATTCCAGCATTAAAATGAGTAAATTTCATTAAACCTGAAAGATTTTTTGTAGCTGTTAAAATGGTACTTTCTCACTACAGTAACACCTCAGAGAGTTGGAGGCGGCTTGCTGGATGAATGGGTGAAAATTCCCAAAACAATAACGGACAAACTCTTCAGCAGATAGGAAAGGAATTTACAAGCACTCATACTTGCCAGAGTATCGAAGCACTAATTGCTGACCCTTAAGGTTCCCCACACTTCTGCTTTAAAGGTATTTTTCTTCTTTGTGATTGTGAAATAATATTAGACGGAAAAAAAAAGTTTGAATTGAACTCCTTCTTTAAATCAGGTCATATTTTACCAAGTTTCAGAGAAACTGCTTTTTTTAGGTTCCTGTTCTTCAGAAATCCAGCTGAATGTGGGGGCGCCCTTCTTCAGTTTGTACAGAGTTCTTCATAAGCAAATATTTCCCTTGTTTTAACAGTTCTTCTGCCACTTTGACATTGCATGCCATTCGTAGTCGCTTGAAATGACTGCAGTTACAGATGAACAAACAGCGATCGTATGTTTATGCCTGTCTGATCCTGAAGAAACTGTTTTTCCTTCCCATTTTTCCAGCGCTGACGTTAGGCCATGTTATTCACCACTTTAATGTAAAGATAACTCAGCAGGAAGTGTTTAACTTTGCATCCTAATGAATGCCCTGTTCAGTCCGTGCATTTGTTACGGCTCTTACTGTACCCATGATGTAATTTGTAGTTTGATTAGCGTGTCTCCTGCGATTGTTCAGTTTATTTTGTTTTTTGCGACAGATGGTGTTCAGACTGCGGAGGTATTTTCCTGAGTCGGAGTCCTCTTTCTCTGCTTCTTTTCATGATGATGCAAATATTAAACACTCAGGGTTTTTAATAAAACCACACAATGGGCACCTTTGTCAGGCTGTTCCTTTATCCACCTACACAAGCAGAATCACAACCCCACCCCTCCCCAACAGGAGCTGCTGTCTGCTCTCCTCCTGTGGCTTTCTTTTTATTGGAGTTTGTTTTATGTACTTATTTGTTAACATTCACATGCATTTTGGTAAAATATGAGTGTCTGGTGTGCAGGAAAATAAATACAAAACAATTCTTAAATGACCTATAGGATGTTGAAACATTGAGGATGGTTTTGCTATTATATCGTAATTGTTAAATTTCTTTTTTTTTTTTTTTTTTTTTTTTTTTTACAAAAACAACTTTTAGATAGTATTTGTGCAAGATAATGTAAAAGATATTATTTTAAATGATAAAAGGAAAGATATTTTTCTTAAAGTTGCTATTAATGACTTCTGTTAATGCAGGAAGTTTGACATTAGCATTAGCTGCTAGATAGCTAGCTTTAGAGGAGAGTTGCCGCATGTTTCCAATGTTATTATTCTATTAGGAGGGTCTCTATCAACATTTTTGTCAACATGTTTTTGTTATAAGTGTGTTGTGTAACAAAACAAAATGGCAGAATTTGAAAAGAAGAGTACAGTAATTAAATTATTATTTTTTAAAAAGTCCCTCTTGTCTCTGATCCTCACAACCATTTCTTTTTCTGTGTTTTTCCATAAAGTTTGTTTCTGGTTTAAAACCACTACACCAACCCAGAAGACAAAACTGTTTGCTGTTCACTACTTTGACATTGACATTACTATGATGTTGGTAATCTAAATGAGCCTGGTATGTATCGGCTAAGAAACTTAAGTTTACTCATAAATTTGTCTGCTAACTGAATAAAAATGCAGCTTTTGATCAAATTTAATCGCAAAACATTCAGTGTAAAAAATAAAGTATCAACTATGGAAATAAGAAAGAAAATTTACAGTTTACTTCTGTAGTCTTTAAATAACAAGCTCTGCTCAATTGTTAGGATGGCTCCAAAGTAAAACCTGCCAAATGTGGATTAAGATTTTAATTTTGCCAGGAAGAGGGAGGAGACATCTTAAAGTGGTGATACGGGCAAGAAATGAGCAAAAATCCTGTGTTCCATCCTTTGTGTTTACTTAGTTTATTTTAGCATGCTAACATGCTAAACCCTCGTGTATACAACATATACTAACCTAGAAACCAAGTTTGAGTGTTCTGTCGTGTTAGAAGTCCAAGGTAACACTGCAAAAACTCAGCCTTAAATAACAAGAAAAAAAAAAATACAAAAATTAGGTAAATGTTGCTTAAAATAAGATCAATTATCTGCCAACAGAAGAAGAAAATTTGGCTTGTCAAGATTTCCCAAAATAAGTAAAAATACTCTTAAAACAAGAAGAATTCTCTGGCATAAAAACTAAGAATTATCTTACCTTTAAAAAAATAAGCATATGTGTACTCAATTTAAGATTTTTAATCTTGGATTTCAGTTTTTACAGTGTAGGGAAACTGCTGATAAGTCTGCTGCTGTGATCACACTGTATTCTTGGATTTCTAAACCATGGGAATTTTTTTCCAAACTACAGCCACCATAGCAAGGTTTGGTATTCATGATTGTTGACTTGAGGTGGTGGAGGCAGCTCCTGGAACATTATCCTCACATTAACCTACCAAGCTCTGACTTAAACTGAGAGAAATTTCCCAATTGGGGCAACAGAAGGTGGGTGTGGCGGTGACTGTACTATACGCGATGTAGTTTCAATAGCAACTCTGTGTGTGTGCGGGGGGGGGGATTACCTAGTATTGGGACAAGGTTTTGTTGGTGGGGGAGACCTTTAACAGAGAGATTTGCTTAGTGAGCAGCCCAACAATGAGAAGCGTACTTCAGGTTTCCCTGCTTAGTGGAAAGTGCATTCCTCTTTTTGTCACCACTTCAAAATCAAGTGGTGTCCTTTTGCATTGCAGAGTCATATGTGTCTTTTGGAAAAGTGATTTTGATGGCCCGCGAGCCACTAAAAGAAAACACACTGACTTAAAGTGTATGTTCAGGGGAGCAGTTGGGATATAAAAAAGCACATCATGGTCCTTTTGCCTCTTGTGGGGAGTTGGCTCCATATTACAACTTTTTTTAAATCTCTGGAGCAAAGACAGGACTCTCCATAAAGATACATAGAATATGAATAGTTGTTTACATCAGTATAAATACAGATGGGCACCTCAGGTTTTTGCCAAACACACCTACAAGCCAACACATAAAGACCCACTGCGCACCCAGAAAGCACTGACAGTTTATTAATATAACTCAGACACCCTTTAGTCTGTTAAATACCAGGAGTATTTGCACTCCTCTGTGAAAGTCCAAGGCTGGACAGGCCTTCAGGTCACAGCTTAGCACGTCACCTTGACCTGGAGCATTGTTGACGTTCAGCACTGTTCAGGGCTGTCATCGCTATTCCCAACAAGGTGTGAGTGATTTGCAGAGGGTTTCTGCTGCACTCTCCCCACTCATCCTGCCATGTCTTGTAGATTTCCTGTCTGATGCCAGCGTTGCTAAGCTAAACATTGACTCTGAGCTGATGGCACAGCAAACTCGCTTCCCAACACATACATAAGATCTGGAAGATGTGCTGTTTGCTTTGAGAGGTGATGTGTTCTGATGCTGGCTCTCTTTCCCCGGTGAATGCCGATTAGCAGCTTGTTGCTCTCCCTTTCTCACGTTTCTGCTGTTTCATTTTCCTTTTCCTCACTGAAATGACACACTGCTTGTGTACCAGCTGTGTGGTTACTGTAGGTATGGACAGCTATACAGGTTTCTTCTCTTCAGCAATCCAAGTAGAGTTTGTTGTCAGCTTTACCGCAAGCTTTTTGGACCCAAACAGTAAGATGTCTACAGCGCTGCCAAGTGGGAAACAGCTGGACTATCACCTGCTTGTGTATGTGTGTGGATCCCAAAATATATCCCCTTAATATGTCCAGACTGATATTTTAGCTTTTATTTCAATAAAAAGTGGAAAATAGTGTCTGGGTCAATGTTTGATTTGCAGCTGTACTTGATGGACAAATGTACTCAGTATAAACGTGCTACCTTTTATGTCTGGGTCGCAGACCTCTCAGGCAAAAAGTGGGAGATTGTGTTGAATATCTGGTAACTTTTTGTCCTGTATGTGGACATCCTACTGTTTCAGTAGGATGTCCACTGGTGGTTGGAATTAATAAATGTTGCAAAACAGGATCGGTCTTTGTAATTTCCCTCTATTCATTCATGAGCATAATTATCATCTGAGTTTGTTAAAACCAGTCAGCTTTGCAAACACGTAGTAGTACCAGGACATATGTGTTCATGCAGGCAACCATACCTGGTACTATACTGATGTAATTACAGGGGTTATGGTGTCTCTTAAAGCTGCAGAAAAGAAAGATGCTTCTTACAAGGTTCACAATTTAAACTAAACTGGCAGTAGCAATGGTCTAAAAGCTGTCTTTGACTAGTAGAAGTCAAAGATGATGATCAGTGAACATCTGTAGTTCAGTTGAGGGGAAAAACTGCAATGGATAGTCACAACACTAATAAGCATCTTTAAAAAAAAATGTGATCATACAAGTCTTTGAGGTTGGAGTTACACATGCATGTCAGTCACCTTGCAGCACTGTGATTTACTTGTGGTGACCAAGTTTTGAACACTTGAATTTAATGTATTACAGAGACATGCTTACATGC
Organism: Telmatherina bonti; assembly: GCF_933228915.1. NCBI lineage: Eukaryota > Metazoa > Chordata > Actinopteri > Atheriniformes > Telmatherinidae > Telmatherina > Telmatherina bonti. The sequence continues at coordinate 29,321,985 of NC_136628.1, read as the reverse complement.
ATTAATGCAACAATTTGTTTTTTCTATTGCCATTTTGTTGGGTGTAATCATATTGATCAGCATACAAGTGAAAATTAGCTGAGTCTGGCACAGGTCTGATTAGGCAAGTTTATTTGTAGACCATCTTTCATGTACAAGACAATTCAAAGTGCTTTACATGACACATTCAAAGCATTACAGATGGTGTAAAAAGCATAAAAGACAACACTAATAGAAAAAATCACATTAAAATTCTAAATAAAAAATGTAAAACCAAGATTAATTAAAAGTTGCTGTGCAGATTTCATGCATGGACGCGTTGTTTACAGTTAGCTTGGACTGCTCCAATTGCACCAATTATATAAAAAAAAAAAAATCTTTCAAATGTACTGAAAAAGTCTCTGATATCAACAGTATTCTTGACAAAATGTCTAGGCATGTCTTGAAATAGGTTTGTAATTAAGAATCACAGCATTTACGCAAAAAGAAAATAATCAACATGCACACAAAGCTATAGATGTATGAATTATGTCTGCTGTTGTTATAAAAAGCAAATTCTTGTCACATGATAAGTTTTGCATTTTAAAACACAAAAAAAGAACTCACAGGAACGTATTTTAGCTTTTTATAAGCATATATCCACAATTTATAAAAGTTTTGCCCATTTGTATTTATACTAAAGTAGTTATTGACCAAAAACAGGAACAAAATTAATAGGTAATAGAAAAGAATGAGCAGCACTGATGCCGGCAAGGATGTTTTTTTTTTTGTTTTTTTTTGTTGTTTTTTTTTTTTATGTATACACACACACACACACACACACACACACACACACACACACACACACACACACACACAGACATATTTGTCCCAGCAAGCATTGTGCCCAATAGCCACAAATGAATTTAATTACATGTGTCTGACCAGGATTATTTTTTAACTGAAGTTACCATCTGCTTGACAGGATGAGCTGTCAGTCATAGCAGAACTCGTCTGGGTCGCCTCCTCCTCTTGTTTGTAATTCAGACACACAGTTAAATGAAAATAAATAAAATTCTAATTACTGGCACCATTTTATGTCATTTCAAAAATATATTTTTAAAATGTTTTTTTGAGAATGTAAGTTGGTCTTGCAGTTCTCACTAAACGTAAGTGCACCATTTTATCTCATTTTTTAAAAAAAACATTTTTATATTTTTTGTGTAAGAATGGGATCACCATATAGATACACATGGCATATGTAATTGCTAGGCAACGGAGGACTGGAGCACTATGGGTAATCCTCGTAGGCTGTCTCATTTCACTAACAGTAAGCGCACTTCGGAGCATGGAGACTACGTAGAACACTTTGTTAGCCTACATAGTCTGCACACTTTGAAGTGTGCAGACCCTGGACTGGGACGCAGCTAATGTCTCTGCGTCATGTCTTTTATTGATTTTTTTTTATTAACCTGTCAGTTCAAATTCAGTGAAGCGATGAGTTTGTGAGTTGGTCTTACAGTTCTCACAACACTTAAATCAAACCAGCTGGAGTGTTTAACTGTATACTTTCACCCTAATTACCCTTGACACAAGCTGATTTACACTGAAAGATGACTTTATCTTAGCATTTGAACAATATTGTTGACTAATTAATTCAAGTAATGTGTTCTCCCACAGAAAGGGGGAAGAATTTCTTCTTAAACACATCTTTTTTGTATTTGTTTGTGATCACACACACATTTAAACATGCATGCACATTGTTATTTTGCCATATGAGCTTCTCAGCACGCTAGGCTGTTTATCTGTCACCTGAGGGCAAACACACCACCCACTTGCAGGGCTTCTGGTATTTAGGAGTGAACGCATCTGGAGGCATTCATATTAGGCCAGTTCATCTCTCACTTTTCACTTCAAAGGACCGTGCGTGGGTCAGGGTTTCATCACAGAGTCGTTGGCACTTTGCACACAAGAGCTAAAAATAGGATGCCGTGTCATGCTTAAGAAGAAGTCCCAGCCAAGTTTTTTTTTGTTGTGAAAATGCCTCCATGTCAACCGGTTGGGAGGCACGTTCAGCTTGCAGCTAGTTGGGAAGGGAGGTGTAGGTGTGGTTGGGATGAAGTGCCAAAATATTTACAGTATTATAGATTTGGTTCTGGTGTTGATGCTCAGTAACCATTTCAGATTATTGGCACCAAAGCGGAGAGTTCATCCCTCTTTCTCAGTCAGCATGCAGAGCTGAAGATGTTTTTCCACACGGGGATGGCAAATAGGATCATATGATGAGAGCTTAATGGCCCTGCAGTTACAAGTGTACTATATCACTGCCTCTCCCTGATGAATGAGGTGTTCATGGGGCAGTAATTTATTATTACTGCAGTATTAGTCCTTTGATCCTCCAACAGTTTCAACCCTGGAGATTTTTAGAGGGGTGGCTCGTCAAAATAACTTTGCAGATAGGCCCGGTCTTGCCTCAACTGTGGGGAGATGAAGCCTGGAGGTGTGCAAAGGCACCAGAGTGCAGGAAAACCAGACTACACAGGCACGACGCTGTCGTCTAATGGACCGCTGGTCCCTGATGTTTGAATGGATCAAAGAAAGTCCTCTGCGATTCTATATTTTTGAGTGATCTCTGATGTTATTTTTGTTTCTGGTGTCTCTTGGAGATGGTTTTATTGGAAAGGGGGAAAGCCCAGTTTTATCTTCAAAGGCGCTTAATATAAAGGTGCTGTCCTTGACTCTCTGCAGAGGAGCCATACTAAACCACAAGCCGCCATTGTTGCCAGGACATTCTTCTATTAATGACAAAAGCGAATGGGAAGTCTCATGATGAAACATGAAGAGGCAGAAAGGGGAGGCAGAGGGTTGAATGGGTTGATTCAGGGGAGTGGCAGGTGAGGCCAGTAGGTGACCCGTGCCAGTCCTGCCAGTTAGTCAGTCTGTCTGCCTCAAGGTCGGGTCGACTTGGTCGCAAGCGGCACTGTTGACAACTAAATGTGTTGCTTTGATTAGACGCTGTCATGACTTTTGCCTCAGTCCTTTTTGCTGCTCGCATTCCCACCTAATTCTCTTTCCACCCGCCCAGCCTCCATCAGTATGTCTGGCACATCCCACTTCTCATTGTGCAGGCTGAGCCGCTGGCCCTCTTTAAGATCTGCATTAGAATGTTGTTTTTATATAGCAGCAAGCGGAGGCATGTGGAGTCTCTTTTGAACTGCTCAGCAAACAGATGGAGCTTTTCACACTGCCTTTATGAGATTAAGTGAAACATTCCCATAAAAAAAGACATTTCCTTGTGTCCTCTCACCCTTCACTGTCTGACTTTCCCTCTCTCTTCATCTCTGTCCTTTTAACTTTTTCTTTTTTCCTTTCAGCTTAAATAAGGACGTACTGTTGCTGAAAGGTTTCTGTTCCCAATAACTTTATCCCCGAGTTTAAATCAAACTAGCAAGCAGGTCCTGCGAGCCTGAGACTGCAGGCAGAGGGAGCGACTTGTGAGCCTGCTAACTGTGACTCAGGTGAGCTTGTGCCAAATAGTGTGCCCCCTCCCCATTCTCCTCTCCTCGTTTAACAAGGATTTGACAAAATACACTCATAGGGTTGACTCTTGGGCATTGGAGTTTGAAATGTGCTGGCATACAATAAATCTCTTTAGGGTTAGCTTCACATGAGGTAGATAACTATAAGCCATCAAGTACAGTTCATTTGAAATTTGAGCGTTTTCTTTTATGTGGACCCACACGCTGAAAGGGAACGCTTATTCTGATGATAATGGAAATATATTCTGCGACACGCATTCCCACACTGCCTCTGCCAAACTTTCCAAATTTGAAGGGTTTGCCAGGTTGGCCAATTATATAGAATTACCTGGGAAAAAAATAAGCACTTCACTGCACTCTGTAATTCTGTAAGCTTTAGTTTTTATAATGTTATAGTAAAATGTGAAGAGTTACACTCCGGATGACCTGTGTGTCATAAGCAGTTTTCACTTTTCTGTTCAGTCCAACATAATGTACCAGGCAATAGTTTGGACACACCTATGCAGTAAAAATTTAAAATTTACACTGGTCCTGTGATTCAGTCTTTTCATGTTTTCAATAATTATATCTATGAATTCCCTTTATGGTAGCTTCACATCATGATTTTTAAATCTGCACTACTGGACATTGGCATGTTTTCTGACTAATCTGGCCTGTAATCGCAGCTAATTCAGCAAAAGTCTTGCATCCTGTTTCCTCTCTGAGCTCTCTACTGCCAGTAAAAATCAGTTCAATGTAGTCATGGTCTTAAATCTTACTCTGTCACTTTCTCTCTTTCTTTTCCTCTCTTCCTTCGGTTATGTCTGCTAAAGTTTCTTCACTGAATCAGTGAAGCCGCACATTCAAAACATCCTGTGTGTGAACACCCAGTTGCTAGTGTGGGACTTTGTGCTCGAAAGCAAAATGCAGTTATCATGTGATGCCCCAGGCTGGAAACAAGTTGTGCAGTGCGTTTCTCAGGTTTCTGATCATTACACGGCAAGGATGGTTCCAGGAATATGCATGATGAATGTCAGCATGCCATCAAACGTCAGATGCAGAGTTTTAGCGTTAAAATTTATGTCATGTTGCTTTAATACAACCTGCCTTTGATCATGTCCAAAATATGCAGTTCCTTGAAGTAAACAAAACCTTTCAGTCGTAGCTTTAATATTTGTTGCATAAATTGCTAAAGTTTGCTGCATGGTGGTGTTTGGGTTTGCACTGTTGACCGTAAACATGGAGGTTTTTGGTTCTGAAAATCAGGTGGGGGTCTTTTTGTGTGAATTTTGCATGTTTTCTACAGATATTCCGGCTTCATCTTTAAGTAACTAGATCCTAATTTAACCATAGGAATGCATGCACTGTTGGTTTTTCTTGTTTGTTTTGTTTTGACGCTTCGATGCACTGGCAGCCTATCCAAGGTGCATTCAGCTGCAGATTTGAAACGTAAAGTGAGAAAAGAAATTAGAGAGATTGATGTTTATGTTAAAAACTGTTTCTGATACACTGACCTAACAACTGGAGACGTCTCACTGCAGATGCAGCTTGAGTCATAATTGAGACTCATTTCTTCTACCAGCTTTATAGATGCTCTAATCTCTTGCAAAACTAAATGAAAATGATGACTCCCCACTTACATTAATATACGCGACAAGCCAAGTTTAGTTCGCGTTTTGATTCTAAACTGTAAAATGATGCAGATTTTCATTAAACCTTTTAATGCAGCTCGGCAAAATAAGCTTGAAATTTACTAAACTGTTTAAAACCTGGAAAAAACTGGAAAAACTTTGTATAAAATGGTTAAAAAAAAAAAAAAAAAAGTTGGGTTTTTTTTTCCTCCTAAAAAGCTAATTCTGGATTTGATGCCAACAACATGCCGGATATGTGGTGGGTAACATCAAACCTAATAAGGTTCATTGGACATAATTTATCCCAAACAGTTTTAACAAGTTTTGAAGCAACATATGCCAGAATTTGTGAAGATATTCCTTATTTCAGCAAGTCAAAGCCAGACTGTGTTTTGCTCAACAGCAGTATCGCTGTGTAAAATATTCTTAGTACTTCACTGGTCTGTTTACAATCCAGACATGTCAGTAATGAGACAGTTTATGTCGAGAAATGTTGCATTAAAACAGCAGAGCGCTCGATTAAAAAGTTTTCCGATGTATAGATCATAATTTAAAACTGTGATGATATTCCAAACAAACTGGTGCATTTATGTTTGGAAAATTTCTATTTCAGTTCTGGCTTATTTACACACTGCTTGTGTGTTCAGTTGTGGCAGAGCTGATTGTGTGAGTGTGTGTACGTGTGTTTGCTCTGCTTGTTCCAAGAATGAATTCCTGGAGGCTTACAAGAGCTGTTGAATGAGATGGAGGGCTCAGGACAGGAATGATGGGAGGGAGGGAGGCTGCTCTACACTGCAGGAGGGGTGTCAGGCTCTCACTTACTGCCCTGATTAAATAACAGGATGCTTTATGAAAACAAGAACATTATCTGCCTCTTAAAAGGCCGGGAAAGGCCCTCTAATTGGCTTCCCCTGAGTCTCTGAGTTCAGTCAGCTGCAAAAAAATTAGGAAAGACTCATTCTCAACCTCTTCTAGTAATACTTTCATCCATACCGTGCTGTATTAATCCATATGCACAGAAACAAGGTGACATTTAAGGTTGTTTTACTTTTTTCCTCATAGAGAGGGAATACAGCTGACTTTGTAGCACTAGTTCACTTCTCATGTTGCAACTTTTACAGGAGAGGGGTTTAAAAATGTGTTTGAGGAGGTGAGTAGAAAGTGTCAGGTAGAGATCAGAAACATCCAAAAGGATTTTCTTCCCAGCATTTCTTCTTCAGAATTATACCTAAAGTGATCCTGTATGTCATGATACCAAGAGCCGATGAGGTGCACAGCACGCTCACTCTGTGATTGTTCAGTGAAGCAGTAATCAGCGTTATTCATCTAAAGCAAAGAAAAAAGTCACAGCCTAAAGCCAGATTTATGTGGAAAGTAAAGGTTCCATTATTTTGAAGGAATCATAAGGTGCACAAAAATGTTTGTCAACTTACTGGAACGGCTGAATTAAAAACCATCATAATGTGGCTTAACTCGTTCAGCCATTCAGCTGTTTTAATGAGGGAAATGTTAGGAGAAATGGGTGAAATAAAACAGCAAGACACCAGTTTTCTGACTCGGCGTTGGGAACATTTTCTTCTTTTTTGAAGTAATAAAAGTCAATCGATGTGTAAAGAAAATAGCGAGTAAATTTTTTTTTTGTGTGGATAATTTGAAAGATTTAAAATAAGTCAAATAACCCAAACTGGTGTAATTATCTACCATCTATGTAGAGCAATGTGTAGAAAATTCACATCTTTGCTGCCCCCTACAGGTAGTAAAATGAATGACATGTGCATTGAATGCTTTGCAGGAATGTTGTTTTTAAAATGTGCTCATGAATTACAACAGATTTATATTTCATTTAGTTAACCTGCTTCCTCCTCCATAACAAATGCTGCACTGGTCATTTTGAATGAATTCACTTGTTTCCATGGAGCACAAAGATAAAAATCGATTCCACTTCCAATTTAGTTTCACAACATTTTAGGTCTAATGAATATTTTACCGCTGTGCAACCTTAGTGACTGTTTTTCCTCTTCTCTACACTTTTACTAACTGTTAACCCTCCATTAAGACTCCCAGTACCTGGTGCTGGTCTCACTGGGCTCACTGGGCTAAGGGAGGTATAGTACGGTTGCATGGTAAGCACATTGGAGTCAGAGGAGTCTCACAGCTCCATCATCTCTGCTGCTGTCACTGGTAGACACATCAGTGTGATCTGCCCACACCAACCACACCATTCCCCCCCCAACCCGGGAAACGGGCACTTGCTGTTCGGCTCTTTGATGTCTCGATGATGTGTCTAGCAAGTGATAGTGTATCAGATGACATCGGCCTTTCTCTGTCACCTTGTGCTTTGCATTTCAAATGTGTGTCAAAACGGCTGCTAATGAAGAGGGGTGGGTGTGTGTGTGTGTGTGTGTGTGTGTGTGTGCGTGTGTGTGTGTGTGTGTGTGTGTGTGTGTGTGTGTGTGCAGGTGGGTGGGTGGGGGGAGTTTTAACACTGACTTCTCTAAATGACCTGTCTTACCTCCACACAGGCAAACCAGCTTCATAGCTTTTTTCCTTTTCTCCGTTGTTAGAGAAATGTGGCCAAGACCAACTTCTGGATTTAATGTTTCAATGTGTGTGTGTGTGTGTGTGTGTGTGTGTGTGTGTGTGTGTGTGTGTGTGTGTGTGTGTGTGTGTGCGTGCATCAGGGTGATTGTGAGGTAAAAGCAGGAGGAGGATTCAGGCCCACCCCTTCAGGCTTAAACTTTACCTGAGTGGTAAAATCTGCTCACCTGTCCTGACTTGCCTGCCCTTCCTCCCCCCCTCCACCTCCACACTTCTCCTCCTCTCTTTCCTCTCCATACAGTACATACCCCCACCTCCCATGCCCCTCCACGCTCTCCACCCCCTTCCTCCAGTGCCCCCACATCAAAAAGCTGATATGAGTAATGGATATTCAGCAGGGCCGCACCCTTCCCTCCTCCAACCAACTCAGCTGCCGCTCAGCCAGAGGCGCACACCCGACAGTCACCCGACAATCACACACACCACACACACACACACACACACACACACACACACACACACACACACACACACATACAGTAATTATTTACACACAATTAGACCTAAATATGCAGCCTGAAAGCCAGGTAAACAATATTTAGAGCAAATGCTGTGCTTATGTTTGCAGATGTAATGTACCACTGTAGCGTCTGGGAGAATTTTAAAGTTGCTAAATCATATCCTGTCAGGTTTTGTATTTTCTGAGCTGATAAATGTACTTGAAATGTACTAGTTTTTTAATAGATCAACTTGAAGCACATCAAGTACCCTTTTCTTTGGGTAGAGATTTGTATTTGTAAATTATACTGTGATACAAATAACTGCAGACAACAATGTGATGGCAGTTAGGGTTTTTATTATGTGGAAATGACAAAAAATTACGACTGTATACTGTTTAGGTTTCATTGTAATGGAATTTATTTACATTATTCATGCTGTGAAAATTTTACAGTGTCATTGAAAAGGAGGTTTTGGACTACATAAGTGCCCAACTTCTTCCAAAACCTTTTTTCGAACTTAAGAAGCCTATTTTATTTGTTGTTTGTTGTAACCAATATTTGCTCTTTTAAAAGTCCTTTTTTTAGATCAAAATAAAAAAATTTTTTTTAAAAAAGCTGATTTTGTTCATGTGTCTTACCCTTAATTCTGTGGAACAACATGGCATCAAAAGAAGGGTAGTCAAGTGAAATATATCCAAACATAGATGTAGGATAGAACATGATCAGCAATAGATGTATTTCCCTTCTGCAAATATATGCCTCTGCATCCCTCATGAAAACAGTGCAGCAACTGCTTTTTCCTTATAATCTACTGGAACAAACTCAAGAGGTTGCCTCCATGCAGTCTTGACTCCTGGAAATAGTAACGTTCACACGGTGCAAGATCAGGTGAATACGGAGGATGGGAATGAAACACACTGCAGTGCTTTACCACTTGTCTTGTTCAACACATCTAGCAACTTTTCCATAAAATTAAGTTTCAGAACAGTTTCCCACAGCTTTCTTTCTTCTGATCCTCTGGAAGCTGTTTGTAATACTCATTTACTAAAGAGGCGAGGAAGTGAAATGGAGGTTATTAATTAGAAGTGAATCACAGCATTAGTCACACAGCTTGTATTAAGAAATCATTCCTATGATCTTAGACTCCTAGAGGACATTCATGCTTAATAATTAGTCTTAGAGCCGCTTCCTTTTTCCATGATGTTTTATTTTGAAGGTAAAGCTACTCAAAGCAACTGCTTTCAATACCAGTTTGCTACCTCTGTCATACCCCTTCCCTCATTTAGACATGTGGTGTGTCGCTGTAATGGTTTCAGCGTGCTCGTCTGGAGAAATGATAGAGCAGAGAGAATCGGGCTTAGACCTGTAGGGCCACAACTCAGTACTCTGTCATTAGACACTTGAACACAGCAGCACCGCAGCCTGCTCCACTCCTTCCTCTCACTCTCTGCTGCAGTTTTTTCTCTTTATCTCTTTCACTCTCACTCTTTACTTCCACATTATAGTGTGTACATCCACACTGTGGACTTGAGGCTTGAATTAAAGTCTGATGTGTTTTTTTGGGGGGGAATACAAGAATTTTGGTTTTGCATAAGGCTTGTGACGACCTTCCCATGTGAGAATTGATGGGGCTGCATTAGGACAATGAAGTGCTGAATCTGCTGCATACATAGACTGTATATAAAAAGATGGACGTAGCCTCCGTGACGTCACCCATAGGTTTCTGAAGAGCTGAATTGAAGCTCGGTGGGCGGTTCCTACCATCGCCATGTTGGCAGCGTCATGCGCGTTGTCTCGCCCGGAAAATACAAATATGGGCAAAGAGGTGAAGCTGAGAGGGCAGCCGTGAGCGTCATGGCGGATGATTGACATCGAGCGAACTCCAAGTTTTCTATAGCTAAGAGCTAACCGAGCTAACCCGAGATAACGGGAGCTAACCCGCTAACGGAGGTAAGCGGGCTAAAGCTAAGTCACGTTGTTAAACGGCTAAAAACCGCGGTTGTTCTACGATCTTCTGACTTGAAGCCAGAGATCGGTACCTGTCAATCAAAAGGACACGCCCCTAAATATGCCAAACTTTGAGATTAAATTACTTTAAAACGGGCCAGTTAGAAAAAAATTCACTCCCTCCACAGTTCTCATGGAGGTAAACCTGACCTATAAACCGAAAATGGATTTTTGAACCAGCCTGTAAACATGTTTATTTCTGCCGTGAAGTTGGTCTTTTTAACATTAGAGTCTATGGGGATTCGCTCTGTTTTCAGCCCCTAGTGGATGAAGGTGGAACTGCAGTTTTATGCACTTCCGCATAGGCTTCACTTTTAACCACCAGATGTTTGCCGCTTAGGTGCATATGAAGTCTTGTGTGTCTGCAGCAGGTTAAACGTGTGATTTCCATTTAATTTCTGTTCGAGTCCGTTTATTTACATAGTTCCAGTTCTCAGGTAAAATAATCTCAAGGTTTAAAAACTCCAGTCAAATACAAATATCATCCTTTGATATTAAAGTCATTACATTCCTCAGAATTTTGGTTATATGAAGCCAGTTTGTAGATAGATCCCTATGAATGGATCTTCTGCTTTGTTCAGTCCTGCAAGCACATGGTGACAGTGGAGAAAATGCTCCTTAAAAGGAAGAAGCCTCCAGGAAGAGCGGTCATCTCGCTGGACCACTTAAGGTTAGCGATTAAAGGACTCAACCGCCTGTTGTCATAGATTCTGTTCATAACTTTAGCAGAGAAAATTCCTAGCTGTAGCCTACGAGCCAGAAGATGCCGGTTCATCGAGCTCAGGATTGCATTTTTGCTTTTATTGCAGGTGATGTGATCCTATGTGCTTCACAGCACTGGGCCTCCAGTTTCCTTTTGGGGATGTTTGCAGCTAAGCATGGAGCTGCTGGTAAGAGGGCATGAAGGAGTTACTTTTCTGCTATTCGGGGGTACCCAGCTAGCATTCCCACCTACACTTTCAGGTTTCTCACAGGTAAATATGTCTAAACTGACAAGAGAGGTGAAGAGTTGTTATGATGCAGAAGCATTAAATAAAATTAAGATCATTTTAATCTGCTGATCAGTGAATGAAGTTCATGGTCTAAATGCATTGCCAATAGTTTCACGCTCAAACGTTGGGTTTTACCTTGTGTTTGGTGGAAGTTCTTACACTTGTCTTGCATTTTAAAACTACTGATTGTTGTAGTTTGTCTCGATCGTTTTGGTGCTTTTCTCACCACAGAATTAACATTCTCATAACCATTAGTTTAAACACCACGAGAATTAGTACTGTTGATACTTCAAGTTTATTGTTTCAAAGTGACTGAGGTTTTTTTTTATTTATTTCATTTAATTTTGCATAGTAATGTGAATAAAATACTGTAAGAGGGCAAACAGCGTATGAAGTAAACTGTGAATCAAATCTGTTCTGTGTCATGTATTCAGGTTCTCTACTAAAAACAATAACGTTTAACTTACCGTGTACCACAAAGCTGAAGTAAAAAGTACACAAAAAAACGGCTATTTACTCCCACAATTCTTTGTGTTGATGTCATGAGTGTACCATTTCTATTCCATAAATAACCAATGACCAAGAAGAAAGAAGAAAATCTAAGTTTTTGATTGGCCAGGACTTAAAAAAAAAAAAGTCATATTCACCACAGGGAAACAACTGAGCAACACCAAGTCTTTTGCTGTGCTGGAGTTTTTATTTACATTGGTGTTCAAACCTAAAGTTTTTCTATAACCTGTCCAGTATGAGCATGAGAGACAGCGAGCAAATTAAAGCTGCAGGTAGTTGCTAGAATGTTGCAAAAACTGCAACATGAGCCTCCTCAAAGTATTGTTCATTGTTAGCATTAGTTGTTTAAGGGGAAGCAGTCGAGGTGGCTGGAGCCCCATGTTGGAGGCTTCTTGGATCCCTCTCAGTGGAGGTGTGAGGAAAACCTGTAGACAACATGACACTTTGGAAAGTTGATGCCTCTTGGCCTCGTATGGATGTCAGTCAGGGGTGTAAATCAAAAGTTTGACTACAAGTGCCAATATCCGCCACAAACTTCATTAGATTTGATTCATATCAAACCAGAAAAAGCAGTGCAGTTATCATACTTATGTTCTTGAGCTCAGTCAGACATTGAAATGAAAAACAATCTGTTTGACAAAGCAGGAGGAGGTGGGTGGGGAGAAGTCAGACAAGACCTGCTCCCCTCACAACCCAGACCAGAAAATGAAATGACCCTTCACAGAAACAACAAAATAAAAAAACCTCAACAAATACTGACGCATTAACAAGAAAAAGAGACATTTTCGTGGAAAAAATCCTCATCTCAGTCTTTGATGTCAAATAAAGACATCAGAGCGACGTCGTTTGTTTCTGCTTGGTCAGGAGTACACAGTGATGCCAGGCCTGACTCACACACCACACTGGGGATGTAAACAAACAACACTGGCTGGTCTCGAGGAGGCCACCCAGTGCTGGAGAGTCCAGATCGCTGCCTCCGACTGATGTTTACGCAGAATGATCCGTGGTTAATCCAAAGGTTTAGGATTGGTCTGTTTGCGTGACTCATCTTCTCCTGATGGCTCATCTCTCCAGCACTTTGAAGCAGTTGTGCGTAAGATTTTTTTGTTTTATAAAGCTAAAAATACATTATGCACTTGTATTTTTATAGGATTTAAAATACTCCAAAAGGAATCTTATGAACACCCCCGACTCTCCTGCTGACAGGTATTTTTATGATTCTGTTTACAAGTACAAATGTGAAGACAAAATTAATTACGGTTTCGTTTTGTCTGGAAGTTTTACTGTCCTGGTTTAGATCGGCTGTCAACGCCGTGGAAACATGGGAAATCTGGGCTTTTCTTGCGTTGGAGCTATGTGAGCTGCAGCTCTGCTTCCTTCAGGTCTGTTTGTGTTTGCGACAACTCGCTCTGAGGGAAATCTCCCCAGCCAAAACTATCTCTCACCCTTTCACAAATTACTGCTAAGCTGCTCTCTTGTTTTCCCACGCCCTGCGTCAAAAAGCCATCGCCGTTAAAAGTAGAAGCAGACTGATGTGGTTTGTGTGTTGTTTGTTAGTTTTTCGGTGATGACGTCTTTGCTGTATAGCTCTGTAAACCACAGTAAATTCCTATGCTGCAATTGTTTCTGCTTGCATGCCAAATAGTGTGTAATCACATGTGTCAAGTTGCACCTCATGAGGATGGGTGTTTACTTAACCGCAGCCATGTCTCTTTCAGTTCCGACCATAACAAATCTGGAGATGTTGAAACATTTGCGCTCACGGGCCTCTCAACTGTCTTGTTAGCGTTTGATCATTGCTCCGTTAAAGTTTAAATATATTCCCTAATAATCCTGTAATGAAATCCCTCAGCTTGCTTCCGGATCTGTGGCTCAGTAGAGGCACATGGTTTGGCAAACCACACTGTGGAACCACTACTACTAATTCTGAGGAATAATAAAACCACACCAGTCATTTAAAAAGTATATTATGATGTTCTTGAACTGTGTTCTACTGTACGTGTGTGTGTTTTGTGTGTTGTATTGTGTGTTGGATGCTTGTGTTGCACAAGGAACTTTTGAACTCCAGGTAAAGCAAATTTCCACATGTCAAACATATGGCTCTTTTTCCTCCCATTTAGGTCCATGCATGTACTAAATGGTTCTAAATGGCCTCAGTGGTCATGTGTGTGTGCGTGTGTGCATGTGTAATGTAGTGTCTGAACTGGGTCATGCGGTCTTGAAAATCACATCTCCTTACATTAATTATTGGCAAAACACCAAAGAGCTTGAGATAAGACATGGAGTAGAGTAGACTGCAGGGAAACTCAACACTCAGAAGCAAATGGAGGCTTACACACTTGCAGCAGGTGAAAGGCAACCTGACATAAGGTCATCAAGAGTTGGTTCGGAGTTCTGCACTGGAGCTTATTGTGTTTTCTCTGAATCCAGTCTGTCACAGTTCCTACAACCAGTTGGGTTGCTGTATACAGTGCAAATAAACTCAGAATACAATAATGTGCAAATTTCATCTTTTTTTTTGCTATTATAACACAAATCCATGTTAGACGTTGAGACTGGAAATAAATGGAAAATGTGGCAGCATACAGCTTTTAAAGACAAGGTTGAAACTCGGACAAAAACAAGCTATGAAAGTAATTGACACAAATAAAAAATAACCGAAGAAACGTTTGACAACTGACTTTTTAAGTTGGGAACACATCTGTGCCATGACCTGGCATAAAAGGAGCATTATAAAGAGGCAGAGCCTCTCCGATGTAAAGGTGGGGCTCAGGTACATCAATTTGTGATAAACTACCTAAAAACTGTAAAACAATTTCAGAACAAGTTCCTTAAAGGTGGAGTACGTAAGATTTTCAATATTTTCAAAATAAATGACCTAAAAAAATAACTACAATCATAATTAGATAGTTTTTTTAAACATGTAGGTTCCAGTCTGTCCATATTTGATGCGTTATTAAATTGCAAGTTTAATCAATGACAAAGACCCTTCTTAAATGTTTGCCTACCAGTAAAAAAAAAAATTCCTTTTTGTCATTTGTCATTAATTAAACTTGTAATTTAATAATGCATCAAATATGAACAGACTGGAACCTACATGTTTAAAAAAAACTTTCTAATTATGATTGTAGTTATTTTATTAGTTAATTTATTTTGAAAATATTGAAAATCTTACGTACTCCACCTTTAATATAGATTTGGAAAGACTTGGAAGATTCCATTATCTGCAGTGTATAATATCAGCAATGGCCAAGTTGTTTCTGTTGCACATTAATAAAAAAAAAATGTTGGCTAAATGTTTTACAAGTTAATTAAAAAACAATAACAAAATTTAACAAAAAAGCAAACAAATACAATAAAATTGACTAAAAGGAAATGCTAAAACATAAAAAAAAAAACTTGACTGTATTCAGACTGAATACTAATTAAAAGTCAAGATATATTTCTCAGAGGGCTGCAAATAGTCTGAAGTGCAATTATTAGGTCTGATCAAAGATTTAGACAATTAAGCTAAAATTCTTTGGACATAATTAAACTGGAGTTTAAAACTGGATGCTTTTGATGTCGGCTTTTTTCTGGCACTGCAGTGAAAACAGGGATGATTCTCTACCAAGCAAAATCGCTGCATTGGCTCAAGAACCCTTCTGGAAATCACGGTCTGTGAAAACAGTTCACTGTGTAATCAACAAATACAAATTAAATCACTATCATGCAAATTTAAAAAAAGCCAGTCGTGAACACGATCCAGATAAACCACTGTCGTCTGTAGACCTGAGCCTATTTACGATGGACTGAAGCAAAGTGGAAAACTGTTCTGTGATTGGATGAATCCAAATTTGAAACTTTTTTTTAGAATAGAGAGAAGAAAAATTACTATCATGCATTTTTTCAATGGATAATTAAAAAATCTGCATCTCTGATGGTACAGGGTTGCATTAGTGCATATGATATGAACAGCTTGCAAATTAGTGAAGGCTCCATCTATGCTGAAAACCACACAGAGGTTGGGAGCAATGTCTGCTCGCAGCCAGGCGACGTCTCTTTCAGGGAGGACTTTGCATATTTCAGCAAGACAATACTAAACCACATACTGCTTTTATCACAACCGCATTGCTTCACAGGAGAGTTTGTGTGCTGAACTGATCTGGCCTCATTCCACCTTTCACCAAGAGAAATGATTTAGTGCCTCATGAAACAAAAACTATGCCAACAAAGAGACTGTTGAGCAGCTACAATCCCGAATCAGACCGGAATGGGACAACATTCCTGTCCTACAACTCCAGTAAAATGGTCTCCTCACTCCCCCGACGTTTACAGACCATTCAGTCTATAGAGGATCTGACTCAATGGAAAACATCACCCTGTTCCAGCTCTATTCTAGATGTGTTGCTGCTATTAAAGTCAGAATGAGTTAAAGTCGTCTCACGGTACTTTACGGACATAATTAATTGAAGCCAATATATTGTGATCCAATTACAATGTTAACTTGGTCATTTCCATGAAATAGTCAGATGTCTTAGTTTCAGCATCCAACATGTTGTTTATGTTCTGCTGGGAATAAAATATGTCTTTAAGAAATTTACATATCATTGCATTTTGGGTTTTTTGTTGTTTTTTTTTGTTGTTTATTTGTTTGTTTCCCCATCATCTGTTCATTGAATACTTGAGAAGAATAATTCAGCCCTCACAAACTGGGATGTCAGCCTTAAGCATCGTATGGATTAACCAGCAAAATGTGAAACTTTGATTTAACCTCAAAACATTTTTATATCATCTGTCGACCACCTGGCTCACATACTCAGCCTTTCACACAGAGGAAAAGTTTAAAACCAGGTCTTGGTGCTGTTGTTGTTTTGTTGTTGGACAGTGGAGGAAGTAGCCTGAAGGTAACTTAAAGCTAACTACAAACTTTGACTGTCAATCTGCATCCTAACACATTTACATACAGTTGTGCATTTCACCTGTTGTGTTAGATTCTGCAACTTAACCTGACACTTGGTTGACTCCGTGTGTTTATTTCCAGTTGTTTTGAGGATGCACATGTTTCTTTTCAACACACTAAATGCTCTGGCAACAGACAGGGTTGCTGGTCCATGTTTCCTCTGAATTGCTTTTATTCCAATTCAGACAAAAATGGGAGGCAGTTTAAAGACTAAGTTAAAATGTACTAAAAAAAACAGAAAATGCACTTATGTGCCTCCATGTTGGCTGGTTAGTCTTCCAGCTTTAAAATCATGCAGGTAAATGGAAACATGAAAGAAACAGAGGAGTAGAGCTGCAGTAGATTTTCAGAGCCTAGTTTGAATACAAAATTGCTCTCATTTGCCTGTTGGACAGATATAGAACTTCTTTTTTGTCATTTGGCATTTCCCCCCTTTTGTTTTCACACTATCAAATCATCATTCCCAGTTTCACATCACTGCAGTCTCCAGAAAAACTGGAGAAAAGTTTGGATTGGATAAGGATTTCACTGTGACTTTAAAGCACTTTCTACTCTGGAGTTTGGCTCCGGCATCAGGCAGGCAAGTGGCTGAAGGACGTCGCTGTGCTCTGGTTTTCCCTGTGAGGTCTGAGAAGCATAATACGGCTGCCACCTAGTGATGGCTCGGTGCACATGCACATTTACCAAGAACTCGCTGCTCCATAACTGACCTTGTAGATCTATTTGTGTCTTTAAAATAATCACCTTAAATGTGACGAAGTTTCATCTGTGCACTTTGCCCTTTTAACTTCATCCTTTCTTTTTCTGTCTCCTTCAGGCGCTTATGGCACTGGATAAAGGAGCTCAGGCAGTTATCTTTGATGTCAGCGATGACGCCAACGCTGCTGCTGAGGTGAGATGTGCACCGCTAACTCTCTCCTTTTCTAATAAATGCCGGATGAAAACAGAAACGTCGCCTATTGTTGCTTATCTTGTATTCCCTCTTCTCTTTCTTTTACCATCTTAATGTGATGCACAAACACACCCAGTTACGAGAAACAGATTCCCTTCCACGTCCCGTTGTGCTGGTAGAAGCAGAGGATGCCGAGAAACTGATGGGTTTGGTTAACAAGAATGAGGAGGCCAAAGTTGTTATTGAGATAAAGATAAAGCCTAAGTGGGTAAGAACTTCTACCATGCAAACAACAAATAAAAAAAATCAGTTCCCTCATTGCAAAAAAGAAACCAAAATGCCTCCTCTAAGAGGCTGCTGGGAACTATTTTAATTATTTGGAAAGAAATATTTGTGTACAGAAAGGTGTGTTGACAAGAGTGTAACTTCTGTTTTCAGCAACATTATGATGTCAGCATATTGCTCACTATCCTCTTGGTCATTCTCACCATCATCCTAATCTTTGCTTTCCGCTACAAGTGCAAGTCTAACAGGACCTGGGTGAGTGAAAGCAACAGGATTTGAGATTCACAAGTCAAATAGGGAAGTTTGAACTGGTTTATATGACTCTCCACTTCTGATGTTCCCAGGACTCTGTCCATCAGCAGACCATGCAAGCCATTAGTCGACTGGAGACAAAAACTTACAGCTCACAAAGCTGTTCGGGTTCCCAGCACCGGCGTGGGGCCTGGGGCTCAGCCAGCAGCTCCAACTCCAGTCCTGTATGTGCTATTTGCCTGGAGGAATTCCAGGATGGGCAGGTAGGTGGGCTGGACCGTATCTGTATGTCTGGCTGGTCTTTTCTGGTTATAATGACACAAATCAACATGTCACTCATTTCCATCCCAGCACCTGAGGATAATTTCTTGTGCTCATGAGTTCCACAAAGACTGTGTGGACCCCTGGTTGCTGCAGCACCGCACCTGCCCACTCTGCATGCACAACATCATGGGTGAGGCCAACTTTTTTTTTTCTTTTTCAGTTATTTTTGGGTTAAAACTGCTTTTATTGTCTACATTAATAGTTTAAGATTGTTGTTTGATGGAAGTTGAAATGTTAAACATGCTAAAATAAGTTTAAAACATGCTAAGATATGTTTTAAACATGCTTAAATAGGTTTAAAACATGCTAAGATAGGTTTTAAACATGCTAAAATAAGTTTTAGACATGCTAAAATAAGTTTAAAACATGCTAAGATATGTTTTAAACATGCTAAAATAAGTTTTAAACATGCTAAGATATGTTTTAAACATGCTAAAATAAGTTTTAAACATACTAAGATATGTTTTAAACATGCTAAAATAAGTTTTAAACATACTAAGATATGTTTTAAACATGCTAAAATAAGTTTTAAACATGCTAAGATATGTTTTAAACATACTAAAATAAGTTTTAAACATGCTAAGATATGTTTTAAACATGCTAAAATAAGTTTTAAACATGCTAAAATAAGTTTAAAACATGCTAAGATATGTTTTAAACATGCTAAAATAAGTTTTAAACATGCTAAAATAAGCTTAAAACATGCTAAAATAAGTTTTAAACATGCTAAGATAAGTTTAAAACATGCTAAAATAAGTTTAAAACATGCAAAGATATGTTTTAAACATGCTAAAATGAGTTTAAAACATGCTAAGATATGTTTTAAACATGCTAAAATAAGTTTAAAACATGCTAAGATATGTTTTAAACATGCTAAGATATGTTTTAAACATGCTAAAATAAATTTTAAACATGCTAAGTTGAGTTTAAAACATGCTGCTGTGTTTCCTAGGGACTGAGCGGCAGCATCAGAGGAACAGATCCCAGCAGAGCTCGGAGCAAAACCAGAGTTTCCTGCATCCTCAAACTTACAGCAGCCCTCACAACCACCCCTTTCCACAGCATGCAATCCCCTTCTCTATGAGGCCCCACTATCCCCGTGGACCCTCTGGAGCCTATCCCAATTTGGGCCACTACAGTGTCTCTTCTCCCATGGACACTCAGACTCTACATTTCCTCAACAGTAGGCAGTCAGGTGGAGGCTGTGGGTATCACCTTTCTGCAGAAGGTCCTGAGAGGTCCCACAGGATGGGAGGTAACTGCAGAACCAGCCACCACTACACGCCGCGTCGATCCTGCCACAACTACCGCTCTTCCTGTCCAGCCCAGCGCAGCGCATCCAGCTCCAGACTCCAACGCACTGTCTCCATCACACCGCAGGCTCGTGGAGCCGCAGGCCAGGGTCGGCAGGACGAGGGAAGCTGCTCAGGCGGCAGCTACCACACGGAGCGCAGTGGATACTTGGCCGATGGGCCAGCGAGTGACTCCAGCTCGGGGCCCTGTCACGGCTCCTCCAGTGACTCGGTCCTTAACTGTACTGATGTGTCTCTGCAGGGAGTTTATGGCAGCTGGTCCACCTTTCGAAGTTCTCTGAGTAGTGACTATGATCCGTTTGTGTATTACGGGCCAGGTCCCGGCTGCGCTCCCCGCAGAGACAGCCTGGAGGCCGGTGTCCAGGCCCGGCCCAGATCTCTGGATTCTGTTGTGAACAAAGCCGGCTGTCCTGAAGAACAGCCACAGACTGTTTTTAGCCACATCCACTACCATCGCCACAGACACCACCACTATGAGGAGGGGGAGCACAGCCAGGGTCTGAACAGAGGCTCGGATGAGGTGCAGGGGGCTGGCGTTGCAGCGCCTGCATCCTCTACTGCTCCCCATGACAAAGACTCACCTGTGTGTGCCCCAAAGCACGGCCCCTGCAACTGCCCCCAGCCAGAACCCACCGATCGGCCCAGCCCTGGGACAGACTGTGACGTCAGCAACCCCACAGGACCCCCTGTCCTAGTGTCCCCCATCCCCTTACAGCTCCAGTCCCACTGCTGCCACCAAGGACACGGACATCCTCCTGCTCCTCTTGGGCGAATGGGAGGCTGCGTGCTTGATGGTCCCTCAGTTCGCTTTCACCAGAGCCTGGATCTGCAGGATGACCACAGCATCCACATCCACTATGGTCAGGGCCCGGGCTTCTGCTGCTCCCCCCCTGAGCTGCACCCTGCTTTGCTCTCCGTGCCTCTCATTCTGGACTCTGGAGGGATGGAGGACTGGCCTTGCTGTGCCGGGCCCCGGGTGGTGTGGCAGAAACGGGTGCAGCAGGCCCGCTCGGAGCCTCAGCTCATGGGGCCTGGGATTGCCATGGAAAGGCCACCCTGCAGGTTCCATCAGGGGCCTTCTGGGGACCGCAACACAGACATTTGTTTATACTGCCAGTCGGTTGGTTTTCAACACAATCAGGGTGGGTATTACTTTTCTGTTTTAATGGCATGACATAGATATCTGGTGTTAGGGAATAGTTTCATTTCAGCAATAATTTGCTCTATAATCAGCTCCAAATGATCCTGTATGTGGGGTTAGAGTTAATTAAACGTTTCGGTTTTAGTTTGTCTGCTGAAGATTTAGCTGGTAAGAGCACTGATGGAAATCTCAAAGGTTTGATCATTTGTTTCCAAGTTTATTAAATGGGAAATTTCTTCCTCAGATTGTTTCATATTCTTAAAGTTGTACCGTCGAAGATGAAAGAAGGATCTTTCCGCAAAATAAAAACATTAAACATTGCAATATCTTGCGGTAGATTTGGAACATTGGATATTTCACAAACACTTCAACATAATCACTACATTGTTTAAAAAAATAAAGTGTGTGCAATTCAAAACAGGTAAATTGTAGTTGCAGTTGTTTACAGCTGATTTAATGTTGTGAAACTTGTGCAGTATCATTTGAACACTAGATTTTGAGTGATTGGCAAAAGAAGACGTTTTCATCATTTGTGGTTTTAATTGAATCCAGATTATTATACCCTAATAAAAAAAATTATCATTAAAATGATGATATTTATTGTCATTTACATTAATCATTTAGGAAAAAATGAGAAAAACAGCACCTGCATAACAATTCAAAACATATGAGAATGATTAGAATTTTTTTTGGCAAAATGCATCTTTTGTTCTGAGAATTTTAATATTTAAATTGTCACTTATGTTTTATTAGCTAAAATAAATATTTCTCACCTCAGAGATGAACTTGATTAGAAGAGTATTTTAATAATAGAGATGTAAATGAAGAAGACAAGCAGTTATCCTTTTTGGTGTATGTGTTTTTATTTATCCTTATGCAATGTTTTCGATTTGACTTGAGCTTTTTGTGTGTCTGCAGGATCAGAAGAAGAGTCTGGGGTGTAAGAACATGTTGCGTCCTCAACTGCTACACGGGAGCCAGAAAAGAGAAGCTTCTCATTGGCTCTTAATGTCTTCCACAAAATTCCACCAGCAAAGCCGTCGTCCAGGCAACCACCCAGCTACCCCCTCAAATGAAAGTGTCTTCATTTCAGAGTCATGCTTACCACATTGAATTAATATAAATATACTTAATGATGTGTATCTGTGAAGTCGGGGTGTCGCTGGCGAGTTCATAAATGGGGAAAATATTTTCCAACACGTCAGTTGCAGGAGGAATATTTGGAAGTGCACAAGTTTCCGTGCTCCTTGATGACAACCAAGATATGATCCTTGCTTGGGGTGTTGAGCCTGCATGAAGTGAGACTCTTATCTCTGCATCAGTCGCTCTATTAGCATAACTTGATTGATTTTAGAGGTACTAAAACTTTCACTAGCTCAGTCTTCACCTTCCATCGCTGAGTCCAGTCTCAGCTGAGAGGTGCTTTTCTCTCCAGCCTACCTCAGCTCAGATTTCTTAACACACCTCGGACAGAGGGTCTTTTATGGTACTGCTGTAGTGATTTCTTTTTTTTTAAATTAATATTATTTTCCTTCTCATAACAATGTAGCTCCAACAAACTCAAACGTTACCCTCTTGGTAGTCTGGCTTGTCCAAATGGAGAGAAAGGTTTATGCTCAGCGCCTCAAATGGCATGCATCCGCTGAGGTTGCTGAGCTTCGCATGGGCTTTGGTTTCATTTTTATCAATAATGGCAGCTGTTTGTTTTCGTTTTGTTTTTTTTGTACATTTTTCACCTATAAAAGCAGACCGGTTTGACTGAATCATGTTGTCGTCATTACAAGCTATTGTCATGTTTTTGTCATTTCTCTTGCTGGTGGTTACTTCAGACGTTTGAGCTCAGACTGTAGCCTCCTTATACTCTGTTTATTTTGTCAAGACCTTTTTTTGTGCTCCACAAAAAACATACCCCCCCCCCCCCCCCCTCCTTATTGTCTTCCTAAATCTGAAGCTCTTGGAAAATGTACAAGATTGCAACCATCAAAAGAAAAGAACGACTATTAGGTAGGATACAGATGGAGCAGAGCCATACTAGAGAAGTACCAGTCACAAGCATCAGCCCAGTCTGTTGCCACAGCACCAGATGTTTTAGAAAGCTTGTTGTGCTTTGCTGATGATTTTAAATCTGAGAAATGTCTCAGGAACAATCAAACACTGGAAAAATGCAGAGACTTCATCACAGTTAAAGTAATAACACCACAACATTTGAAAAATCCTTTGTTGTGGTAGAAGCTGAGGCTACGTTGCCAGTTCCTGAAAGTAACCAGAAATAGAAGAAAGTTTTTCTTATTTTAAATCAAGAATTCATACATGTTGCCAAATACAATTTAAAAAATATGTGAACATGTCTGAACCACCCTGCCTAAAAAGCAAAACAAAAAACAAAAAAAACAAACTGTAAATGAAAGGAATACCAGTTTGTTACTTGGATTTCCCATTTATCCATGACTGGAAACTTTAAACTGTGTAGATGAAAGTCAGCCTCAATGTGTCATCAGATTTCAATTTTCCTACTTTAACCAGAACTAAATAAGCTGAGATCAAATTAATAATAATTCTGTTTTAGCGTCGATTCTCTCTCAGTGAAAACGTGAAGGGATTTTTATTTTTATTTTTGGCAGTCAAACTGCAGCAGAGAAAGGGCTTGCGAAGGTTTGCAGTATAAGAAGTAGCACTTACTAAACCATCACACGTGCCTTATTCATTCAGACTAAAGCAGGAAGCTCCCAACACACAGCTCTTATCTCTCCAGACAAAGAGGCCAAATCCTGAACACAGCTTGTTTGTGTTCATTTCTTTTAAATCTCATCGTGCCTCACCGCTGACAAGAGAGAACATGTTCGACTAAAAGTTGAAATCATTTTCTGACAATCATGCTGAATCTGTCTCTGGTAGTCTCTCTTACTAATACCTCACTTTGAATGTGTCAACAGGAGTTCCTCTTAGCGTAAGTATCAGGGTTTCCCTTTCCTGCCCGAACAGTCACAGAGGCTGAGATGAAAATGACTGAATTATTAGCAGCACTTTGGCTTTAGCAGATTTTATACAGACAGAAAAACAAAGTAAAAATTCATAGTATTAATGTAAACACACCCGAAACCATCAACACGTGAAAGTAGGATTTTTAGAAGACGCTGCAGAATCTCTGGTGTGATTTCATCCTGTTCAAGATCTTCCTCTTCGTGTTGTTTATGTGTGTTTTTGTTTTGTTTTTCTAAGAATTATGAGCTGAAACTGCCTTTTCTAACAGAGTAAAGAAAAAATAAATAAAATCCCTCCAGAACTTTAAGGGATATATCAGTATATTTTGGATACTTTGTGTATAAAGAGAGAACAACAAAAACAGAAATGAAATCGTGTTGTATTTTATATATAATAGAACATTTCAGTATAGTGACATGTCACTAATATATTTATTTACTAATATATTTATCCATTTTGTCCAGGTTTGAAAGAATGGTTTCTGTATAGACTGAATGTTTCTGTATGGAAACTGACTGGTGCCATCGCAAATGTATCAACCTGTCTTCATTCCAATTATAAGCAAATAAATTATTTTGAAATAAATCTGAGTGCAAAATATTTTTTCCTCATTATGTGTGCATGGTGGTGGTGTATATATACACTACTCACAAAAAGTTAGGGATATTCAGCTTTTGGGTGAAATTTCACAACAAGCCTAAAATGCATTCAAACCTGTACAGGTGAACTTAATGTGATCTTCTCTAAGGTTTTAAATGCACATGTCCAACTGTTAAATGTTTCAATAAATTTTGCACAAGTTGCTGTTCTCTAACAAGGAGCTTAACGGCAAAAATCACGGCAGTTGTATGATCCTTGAATTGACCAATAAATGTCCTGGTTCAATTAGAGCTGGTGTTTAAACAGTTGTCCTCATCATGCTGTTCACATTTTGACATCATGAGACCAAGACGACACCTAACAATGGAACAACAGTCCCTTGCCATTGCGATGCTTCAAACAGGACGTTCTCAGACAGAAGTGGCCACTGAGCTTGGAGTGTCACAGAGTGTCATCAGCAGGTTGCAACAGAGATATGGAGAGACTGGAAGAGTCACAGAAAGGCCTAGAAGTGGACGTCCTTTGGCCACATCCCGTGCTGATGACCGCTACATTGTGAACACTGCCCTGAGAAACCGGATGATGAATGCCACTCAACTCCAGGCACGTTTAAGAGAGGTGAGTGGCACCCAAGTGTCACGTCAGACCATTGGAAACCGTTTCCATCAGCGTGGTCTGCGTGCTAGACGACCTGCACGGGTACCTGACCACACCACCAGGCACAGGCATCATCGTCTTGCATGGGCCAGGGAGCATTTACGCTGGACGAGGAACCAGTGGGCCTCAGTGCTGTTCTCTGATGAAAGTCGATTCACACTGAGCAGAAATGATGGCCGGCAACGATGTTGGAGACGTCAGGGAGAGCGCTATGCATCAGCCACTGTTGTCACCAGGCGAGCTTTTGGTGGTGGCGGTGTTACAGTGTGGGCAGGGGTGTCCACTTGGTACAGAACTGCCCTACACTTTGGGAATGGTACAGTGACAAGCCCATACTACCTGAATAACATCATTAATACAGTGATTGTGCCCCTACATGAACAGCACAGGCCTAATTTCATCTTCATGGACGACAATGCTCCTGCTCATCGAGGCCGCATCATCAGGGAACGGCTGTTGGAGACTGGTGTACCTCAAATGGAATGGCCTGCACTCTCTCCAGACCTGAATCCCATTGAAAACCTGTGGGATCAGCTGAGCCATCGTGAAACCCTGCACCCCAGAACCTCAATGACCTGAGGGCTGCCCTTCAAGAAGAGTGGGATGCCATGCCTCAGCAGGCAATAAGTTACCTTGTGAACAGCATGAGACGTCGTTGTCAAGCTGTAATTGATGCTCAAGGGCACATGACGAGATATTGAGACGTTCAAATTTTTTGTTGTGGTGTAACTACCATTGTTGTTACCTTTTGTGTTTAATGAATTTTTTGAGATGAGGAAATCAGTAGTGCATCCTTCTACTTAAATGTCTTACTTTTATGATATTATATCACTGTATCCATAAATTTCACCTGAAAGCCAAATATCCCTAACTTTTTGTGAAAATGTAAATTTCAGGGTGCCCCACCATTGTTTAAAAGTATTTACACTCAATATGTAATTCATGAGAGATTTTCTGCCTTAAACAAAATTGAAAATTTATAGAAATTAGAAATGCTTTTAAGCAGGGTTTGTCTTGGTTGAAGCTAATTGTAATAGTTTCAATCAGTTTCTCAATAATAGTAGCCTTCAATTTGAACATGGCCTCCTTTGAATATTTAGAGTAATAACAGTATAACTCTCAAACTCAGAGCTACTGTAAATAAGACTTAAAAGACTGAACTATTCTACAGTCATTTGGCAGATGTTTTTATCCACTTGGATGTAGAGAAGTGGTCCATTAACCATCGCGTTTAACCTACCTAACACACGTCTTGTGGATGGGAAGTACCAGAGTACCCAGAACGAACCTACGCATACACAGGGAGAGCATGCAAACTCCACACAGAAAGGCCACTGATCCCCTGAGGCTCAAACCAGCCACCTTTATGTTGTGAGGCTGCAGTGCTAACCACGCCACCATGCTGCCTGAACTGTATTTTATAGCCTCTTCAAGTGGTTGGAGATTGTATTTCTTTGTTGATTATGTCCCAATTTAGGAAAAATAGATATTATTCATTAATACAACAGTTAAAAGCTGCAAATAGTTAGTCAATGTAGTGCTAAAAATATATTGTGTGATTTTTTTCTTTTATGTGAAGACATGTAAATTGTTTTAATTTTGTGTCAGATATGTTTTCCATTTTTTAAAATAAATGTATTTTGTTACTTCGTCTTAGTCTTCGTCTTCGTCTTCGTCTTCGTGCCGCTTATCCGGGGTCAGGTCGCGGGGGCAGCAGCCTAAGCAGGGAAGCCCAGACTTCCCTCTCCACAGCCACATTTGCCAACTCTGCGGGGGGGATCCCGAGGCGTTCCCAGGCCAGCCGAGAGATATAATCCCTCCAGCGTGTCCTGTGTCTTCCCCGGGGTCTCCTCCCAGAGGGACGTGCCTGGAACACCTCACCAGGGAGGCGTCCAGGGAGGCATCCTGACCAGATGCCCGAGCCACCTCAACTGGTTCCTCTTGATGCGGAGGAGCAGCGGCTCTACTCTGAGCCCCTCCTGGATG
Source organism: Telmatherina bonti (assembly GCF_933228915.1). Lineage (NCBI taxonomy): Eukaryota > Metazoa > Chordata > Actinopteri > Atheriniformes > Telmatherinidae > Telmatherina > Telmatherina bonti. Next base: position 29,294,957 of record NC_136628.1, on the reverse strand, counting down.
ACCAAGCTCCTCACCCTATCTCTAAGGGAGAGCCCGGCCAACCTGCGGAGGAAACTCATTTCAGCCGCCTGTATATGAGATCTTGTTCTTTCTGTCACAACCAACAGCTCATGACCATAGGTGAGGGTAGGAACGTAGATCAACTGGTAAATCGAGAGCTTCGCCTTCTGGCTCAGCTCCTTCTTCACCACGACAGACCGGCGCAGAGCCCGCATTACTGCAGACGCCACACCGATCCGTCTGTCGATCTCGCGCTCCATCCTTCCCTCACTTGTGAACAAGACCCCGAGATATTTAAACTCCTCCACTTGAGGCAGGACCTCACTCCCAACCCGGAGAGGGCAATCCACCCTATTCTGGCCGAGGACCATGGTCTCAGATTTGGAGGTGCTGATTCCCATCCCGGCCGCTTCACACTCGGCAGCGAATCGCTCAAGTGAGAGCTGGAGATCATGACCAGATGAAGCCAACAGGACCACGTCATCTGCAAAAAGCAGGGACCCAATCCTGAGGCCACTGAGTCGGATCCCCTCAACACCTCGGCTCTGCCTAGAAATTCTGTCCATATAAGTTGTGAACAGAATCGGTGATAAAGGGCAGCCTTGGCGGAGTCCAACCCTCACCGGAAACGAATTCGACTTACTACCGGCAATGCGGACCAAGCTCTGACACCTGTCGTACAGGGACCGGACAGCTCGTACAAGGGGGTCCAGTACCCCATACTCCTGGAGTACCCCCCACAGGAGCCCCCGGGGGACACGGTCGAACGCCTTCTCAAGGTCCACAAAGAACATGTAGACTGGTTGGAAAAACTCCCATGCCCCCTCCAGGACCCCAAAGAGGGTATAGAGCTGGTCCACTGTTCTGCGACCAGGACGAAAACCGCACTGTTCCTCCTAAATCCGAGATTCGATTATCCGGTGGACCCTCCTCTCCAGGACCCCTGAATAGACCTTACCAGGGAGGCTGAGGAGTGTGATTCCCCTGTAATTGGAACACACCCTCCGGTCCCCCTTCTTAAAAAGGGGGACCACCACCCCAGTCTGGCAATTCAGCGGCACTGCCCCCGATGTCCACGCGATACTGCAGAGGCGTGTCAGCCAGGACAACCCCACAGCATCCAGAGCCTTAAGGAACACCGGGCGGATCTCGTCCACCCCCGGGGCCTTGCCGCCAAGGAGCTTTTTGACGACTTCAGTGACTTCAGCCCCAGAGATAGGAGAGTCCACCCCTGAGTCCCCCAGCTCTGCTTCCTCATCGGAAGACGTGTTGGTAGGATTGAGGAGGTCTTCGAAGTATCCCCTCCACCGACCCACAACGTCCCAAGTTGAGGTCAGCAGCTCCCCATCTCCACTGTACAGTGTCGATGGAGCACTGCTTCCCCCTCCTGAGCCGCCGGATAGTAGACTAGAATCGCCTCGAAGCCGTCCGGAAGTCTTTCTCCATGGCGCCGCTGAACTCCTCCCATGCCCGAGTTTTTGCCTTGGCGACAGCCGAAGCCGAAGTATTTTGTTTCTATTTAGTTTATACTAACATTAGAGCTGCAGAGTTTATACCAAGAGTAGGCAGCTCCGATCCTCAAGTGCCACAGTCCTGCAAATGTTAGGAGTTTCTCTGCTGCTACACACCTGGCACGCATCAGACATGATCAGCAGACTGGTGCAGAGCTTGACATCAAATTCTGCATAGATCTGCTAATTAAACATTGATTTGAATCAGGTGTGTTGCAGCAGGGAAACTCCTAACATTACCAGGACTATGACACATGAGGACCAGAGTTGCCTACCCATGGTTTATGCTATTAAGTACACTTTAGCTGGCAATTGTGAGTTTTAGAATCCTTTGATCGCAAACTTTGAATTATCAAATATTTCCCTGTAATAGACACAAGAAATATGGAATAATACATTAAACTGATCTTTATGATGCCATTTTTATTGCGAATTTGAATAACATGAGTAACGTAAAATCAGATAATGTCAAAAGCCACCAAGGGATTTCTTCGTGTTAAGTTGTGTATTTAAACAAAACATGCTTAAAATGGTTTATCATTTTCGGATGTGTTGCTTTGCCTTTTTAAAATAAGAGTTAAATGAGAACCTTAATATATTGACAGTAGCACACAAATAACAAAGGAACCATCTAGAACACAGCTAGAACACAGCTTAGCTCAACTTAGCTTTGCTAGTTTAGCTAAATTACTAATTTACTTCTGTGCAGCTTTACTTCACTACAACAGAGAAAAGCTAGCCACACTTCTGTCCAAGGCTAACTGTTAGCTCTGTCCAGAGCTAACTGTTTTAAACTATTAGCTGGAGAAGCTAACTGTTCAACTAACTTAAAAGAATATGTATAAAACCAAAGGATAGTAATATAGTATATGCTTTATTATAGCTTTATTCCAAACATATTCTTTTCTTGTTGTCATTGGTTTAGGGTTTAATTTGTTGTGCTTAGTGATTACACAAATAAAATATCTTTTTCTGTATGATGGTTATGTCCAAAGCTAAGCTAAGTTACCTCTAGTAGCAGCTTCAGGTTAATAATGGCGTAAATAGGTCTGGCGTAAATGTTCTCAGATCTCTTCTGAAAAAAGAAAAAAAAAGAGCCAATTATTTTTCTATTGATATCTGAACCTTTCCTCAAACTTAGGCCTACATGTCAATAGAGATGATCATTAGTTCCTTATTTAGCTAAACACAGAACAATCTACAGATAGTTTGCCCCAGCTTGTCACATGAAGATATTCAACACTTATATGTGCTTGACAGAGCTACTGCTGTAGATAGTGAGTGTTGTTGATCGCCTCTGAAGTATAGCCCACAGACACGCAGCCTTGTAAAGTCTCAGTGTCATTTGGCAGCAGTATTCAGCTGATCACTAAAATGCTTGGGTCTGTCCTTTGGGTGTCAGCACAGTAAGGTTGCCCCTGGCATCTTGGTCCTTCTCAATGGCCTCAAAGAGAGACTTGAAGTTTCCTGCCCCAAAGCCCTGGAAAGAGAACAGACACTTAGATAGCTAACTACCCAAAGATCTTCCTCCTGTGTCGTTTGTCATGGCTCTGGGTGTCTTCTCACACACAGCGCTCTGGGTGTTTAATACTTTGATGTCAGATCACAAACAGAAGATAACCACTCTTTCAAAGTTCAAACATCACCTCCGCTCTGACACTCAGCCGCTCTCAGACAAAGCTTGCAAATTAATCATGAAAATATTTTCACACATAATCAGAAAAGATCAAGCATTGGTGGTGTATCTGAGAAAGTCTTTGCTGGGGTTTAGATTCAGTTTCTCACTTTCATGCGTTTTATCCACATCTGCTGTGGAGAGTGACAAGATCTGCCTTCTCTGACAAGCAGAATGGGTGCTAGGTGTCATAAATTAAGTGCCACAGGGTGCAACTCAATCCAGAGATCCCCTTGCTGTGAAGCAGCGTGCCTTTTAATCTGTGTGTGTGATAGATTTACTGAGCTTTTACAAGTGGGCTTGTCTTATACTGTTCACACTGGGTGGGAGCTGTAAACAGGTGTTCAGGCAACTCTGTCTCTTTTTCTCTTTTTCTTTTTCTTAAGGTGATGAAGGGAGGAAAAAAAGATCACAGGACTGTAAATCCAATAAATCAAGGATAAGTAGGCAAACTGGACAACTGTCCTATAGCCCCATAAGGGATATAATTATGTGTAGCAGGGTTGTTTCAAAATTGTAATGAATGCATCAATAAGATATAAAGTACTGGTCAGCCACACTTGTTGGGGTGCTGGAGGGAATCAGCTAATCTTAGCCCATGGGCCTCAAAAGATCTTATTAGGGTCATTCTGAATGTAAAGTCACTTACAAAGTGGTTATTCCTCTGTATGACCTCCAAGAAAAGTGTTGGTCTGTCCTGCATGGGCTTGGTGAAGATTTGAAGAAGGTAACCCTTGTCATCAAAATCAACTAAGATTTTCAACTCCTAAAATAGGTACAAAAAAAATTCATTTTTTAGCACATATGAAAAAAAAAGGCATTTTGAGAATCAAGCTCGAGGACCATTTTACTCACCTGTAAACGGTCGAGATCCTCTTTCACCGTAATTTTGGCAGTTTTGAGTTTCTCCCGCAGGGTCTTGTAGTACGTGTCAGGTGCTGAGAGGAACTCCATCCCTCGTTCACGCAGGCTGACAATCTGTTTAATGATGAAAATGTAAAATAGAAAATATCAGGTTTGAAAATGTGCCTTTGAGCTGTGGAATATGCTGGAATTTTGCTGCTTATCAGTCATGAGAAACTCACGGCCTGAATAATGTTTGACGTGTTGAGGGCAATATGCTGAACACCTGGTCCTCCATTATAGTCCACATATTCCTGTGAATACAGAAACATTGGATGTTAAGTGTACAGACTTCAATGTGATACAACAGGTCCTGAATCTGTTGTTGAACAAACCCTTGTTGGAAAAATTAAACAAATTTAGTCCCACCTGGATCTGTGACTTCTTTTTCCCCACGGCAGGTTCATTGATTGGCATCTTAATTGTTTCCTCATAGTTTGTGACCACAATGGACCTCAGCGCACTGTACTGTGTGTGAATCTGCTTGTCGTCTATTGACCAGAACCGGTGGAACAACAGACACTTTTGATACCTGGAATTTGCAAAACAGGGACAGGATATGTGATAACTAGCCATTCCTTGTTATTAATACATTTTTATTAACACTGAATAACCTTATTAATAAACAAGTAATGGTTTTGAATAACTCTTTCTTCAATAGATTTAGGAATTTTAGCTCGGTGAAGCTGTAATTTTGCTATGAAGATCTTCCTTTACAGTGTTACCCAGTGATAGCAGTGCAGTATTTGTGTTTCCCATTTGCCTGGTTTGACTGCTATACCCTGAATGGGTGTACGTGCACTCCAACAGGAATCTTACCAGTCTGAAATTGGCACCATTTGATCATCTGGCTGGTTTCCCACAACGTGATCGATGAAGCTCAGACCTGCTGGTGGACTATAGCAAGAAGAGGAGAAACAAAGCACTATATGGGTAATTTTCCATAAAAACATCCATAAAGCTAGCAGATCACATCCTTCCAGTGTTTTGGAAATTTACAACAAATAATTCAGCAATGGAACCCAAAAAAGTGCAAATAGTGAACTACATTATGCCATTATTTTATTTTTTCTTAATGCATGACATTTTGTTGGGATATTTGCACAGAATATACTTGAATCACTGAGCAAAAATAACTTAATTCCCCTTTGTTCAGATAGTGTTTAACCCTATAAAGTCAAATATATCATATTTAATACATGCAATTTTCAAGACATATTGCATCATTTTATTGTAGAAACTTTGCTCGTAACCCTGTTGTACACAATATTATACTGGTATTCTGTTCCCTGGTGAATACCAATATTTTTTACCTCTCACATGGTAATAAATGGTAAAAATAAATACAAAAGAATAAATTGTTCATTTTTTTCAAACTTTGTTCAAGGGTCAATTAAAGAGTTCAGATAAAGAAAAAACTGTTTCCCCCTAGTTGTTATTAGGTGGGGCTCTAAAGGGTTAAGTAATCTATAGTTTATCCTTTTTAATATATTAAATGTATTTATACCCTTAGCTATGGCAACTTTCCCTTATGCATGTACCAAACTGCTCATGTCTTTGTATAACATATAGTATTCATATTTACATGAAGATAGATAGATAGATAGATAGATAGATAGATAGATAGATAGATAGATAGATAGATAGATAGATAGATAGATAGATAGATAGATAGATAGATAGATAGATAGATAGATAGATAGATAGATAGATAGATAGATAGATAGATAGATAGATATAGATAGATACTCACAGTTTGGCTAACAATGGATCCCTGAACAGAGGCTCTTTGTAGTTTGGCAGGAAAAGGCCTTTATATGGTCCGAGGAACTCAATGAGTGTGTGAGTTGTATCGCCGTACTGCGGGACAAAACACATGGTATTGGTACTCAATTCCAGTTTCTATGGGGTGTTTTTTGTAAATTTACACACAGCTTCTAACTGTACCACCCTTTATTTACCGTCTGAATCACAGCATATTTGACCATCCCATGGCTGTCCTGCTCCACCCAGGGCTCCTTAACAATCACAGCTCCTAGCTCCTTCGCTGTCTGCCAGTGAAGATTTGTTGGGGTCAGTTTGGGAAAACAGGAGCACACAACAGTGTTTCTGCCTATAAACGGCTCCTGGAAGCCCTCCAGTGGCTGATGAGTGAATATCTTCCCTAATATTTTCTCCATCTATGACGTGCTCTTCTATTTGCCTTAGTAAGAGGATATTGATTTCTGTAGTGAGGCATTGGTGACTCTAACTTTGCAGGCACCTGACAGTCAACAGACACAGTTTGTCTAAATCTCCGGCATGACCTTGAATAAGGTAAAGAGTTCAAATGAGTTGCACTCCAGTGAGTAAGCCATCGTGCAGGCATGTTTGGGCTTATTTCAACAGGCACAGTGAGTGTATTCACCAGACAACTTTAGTCCATGTGAGGATGTCTAATATGGCATCTGTGATATCTCTGTTATCAATCAGTGTAAAGAATACATATAAATCTATGGCATTTTTACTTTGCTTGAGTATTTAATAATAAAAATAAAAAAAAATGCTAAAAACATTATCCACTATTTAAAAGTTTCCATGATCTGTAAAGATAAAACTTAATGTAGATCACTTGTGTAAATTAATCACACTTTTAATTTACATTAGCAACCCATAAGCACGTTCTCTGCCATGTTACCTTGACTAAGAAGTCACAGTCCTCCACTTGGAAAGCGATGTCTTTGACCCCATCTCCATGCTTCATCAAGTGTTCCCCCATTTCTAAAAGAGAAAAACAAAGTGTTTTCTTTGATAATACAAGAATATTTCATGCTGTAGTCACAGGATTGGATTTTTAATAAGATGTCAAGTGTTCTTGATGAATAAAACTTGCCTTCGTTTCCAGGATTTAAAGGCGATTCGAACACAAAGACTATCTGTGGAGTAGAGGAGTTGTGTTTGTGCAGGATGTTCATACTGTGCATTCACCATCAGTAATTCACCACTTTAAGATAAAGTCCATACCTTATCCTGTCTAATGGCATGAGACACTACCTCTCGGCTGCCAGTCTCCAAACCCTTGTAGGCCAGAGGCTCAAAGCCCATCTTATCACAGTAGAACAACGCCGCCTAAAAGCCAACAGAATATATAATAAAACAAATTAGCACTGAATTAAAGCATAACCTGCATATGAGAGTCAGTTTGGATACACACCTGCTTAGCGTTGCCAACCCAGAAGGTGACATGATGAAACCTGACAAACCTTCCCCTTGTATGCTAAAAAGATAGAAGTGCAACAAAATAATTGCATTTGAGGAGAATAATTATTCAAACAGCAAGTGACACAGTAACTGTATGACTCAGGGCTTTTTTCTTCTAGAAGTGAAGGTGAAAATAGTGCACATATGAAACTGTACCATACTCAGCTCCTGCCCAAGTGAAAGTCAGCCTCACCTTTTCACCTTTATCTGTGTAGCTTGTCTAAAACAAAAAAGAAAAGATAAAGATCACTACGCTTCCATTACCATAGGGTCAGGCTAAGCTGCATCTCATATTTCTAATATGACTCTCAAGAATTTGTTATCAGCTGCAAGACTCTCTGGAGTCCAATAGCTCACCCTGACTATCTCGGATTATAGCGAAGTTTCTTACCATGCTGTAATTACAGGTGGGCCTCGGCTCAGTGAAGAGAGAAGTCAAAAATCAGAGCTTGGCCTGACCGCGTCCAGATAAGTACTGACCTGATGACCAGCTGTGATTGGTTCATTTGGATCTACACCCACCTGTCCGCCTCCTTGCTTCTTCATGGACTCAAGCTGAAAAGTTCCCCGCAGTGATCTGAGCTGTGTCACCATTCTTGAGATATGTGCCTAAACTACAATCAGTCTTCAGGGAATTTAACATGGGTGCATTGATGTGAGGAGTTGCAGCTCTAACGGCAAAATTACCCCCATTTCCCCAAAGGAAAAATCCTTTAAAAAAATTTCCTGGATCCAGGCAGTAATCTAGATCACCCCCAAAAATAATATCACTTGTTCCCTATTCCATTTCATAGATCTCCCGAAAATGTAATAAAAACCTGTCCTTAACTTTTTGTGTTATGTTGCTTACAGACAGACAACCGCTGCTTGAAACGAGACGCAGACAGGTCGATCAGATGGTTTTTAGTGTTCACCACAAGAGGGAGCAATATTATGTGGAATAGCTCATGGCTGCTTAAGCAAGCTCATCACCAGCCAGAGCCAGAATTTTCTGCTCACATGTGATCTGATTTTGAAGTTGTCATGCAAATGACAGTTTTGAAGTATTTCTATTTAGTAATTGGTGTTTTTTTTTTTTTTTTTTATAATTGATACCCTTTTTTGTAAGTGATCAGTCACATTAGTGACATCATTTCAGAATCAGAACACTGTATTTTTGCAACACAGGTCTTTGAAAAATAAAGGAAATGCCCTGAAATTCACTGTAAGATTCAGCACGTAAGTTTTCCTGTTCCTTTGGATACTATTCTTTTTTTTTTTTTTTTTTTTTTCCTATTTAACGTCCTTGGAACAAAAATTGCATGGAGCCACAGCTTTAATTCTGTAAGTAAGCATAGATAGATAGATAGATAGATAGATAGATAGATAGATAGATAGATAGATAGATAGATAGATAGATAGATAGATAGATAGATAGATAGATAGATAGATAGATAGATAGATAGATAGATAGATAGATAGATAGATAGATAGATAGATAGATAGATAGATAGATAGATAGATAGATAGATTAAATTAAATGAAAAATACTTTATTAATTCCCAAAGGGAAATTCAATATTAGGACATTTATTGTATTATTATGACATTATGTATTATATAGGACATTATGACACTTATATTACATTTTCAATTGCATAAACTATAAATTAATTGTGTGGTAATATAAAATTTAATACTTATTTGCTTGAGGACGCAATGTGTTTGTCTTTAATGTACATGTATTCCTGCACTCCAGCGCCATAGCTGCCATTATTTGTTCATTCCAGTGACATATGTAAAGAGCTACACATGTCTGAATTCCTTCAGTGTTTAAACCCGGCTGTACTCTCCCTTGTAAAGATGTGAGTATCCGCACGTACTGCGCTGTTTGTGTGTGAAGCCGAGTTGTGCCGCGCTGTGATTTTCTATTGGCGCTCTTTCGGACTTTAGTGGTTTCTCATTGGTTCTCCAGTGGGTGTGTGCAATTCACTGGCTTGAATGGAGTCGATTGTCATTGGTCAGTACGAATGCCGCCGCGCTATTGGTTCAGACGGGTACATTTCACTGCTCATGATTGGTCAGCGTTGTTGTCGTCGCACAAGAATGCGGAAGTTGTGTAGTCTACTGAGTCACCGTTGTGTCAGCTGATTCTTTCTGAGTGAGTAACTCGATTTATTTTTTTAAATGAAGTAACTTTAAACGATGTGGTATCTGCGACATGTTCTTGGGCTGTCGGGCTTGTGATGTACTTGTGAGTCTTGATTTGGTTTGTCGGTTTATTCGGTCAGATAAGCTAATTTGTTCAACTAGCTTGAAATAATGTTGCTATCCGGTAGCTAGCACGCTGCTAGCTTTTGCAAACATTGCCCACTCTCAGACATACTTTCGGTTCGTCGGGTTGTCATCTTAAAGCACAGTGTCAGCCTGTCTTTAGGCAGGTGTCCACTTTCACTTTCATCATTTGTGTATTTAAACTTTATCCTTCTTGTCATTAGTTTTACACCTGTTGTCAGGAGGCAAACAACACCTGATATTCTCTGGAAATGTGTCGCTTTTGGCATCTTTGCCTGGAATTTCCCCCTGTGTGTGAAGGGGAAGAGAAACTGGCTTTGCGTGAGAAAAAAATCTTATCAGTCGCTGCTTTATTGGGATTTTTATTGTACTGCCCAAAACAGATTATTTGGAATAATAAGGGAACTATAATAATAATAATAATATATATATATATATATATATATATATATATATAATTTTTTTTTTTTTTTTTTTAAAGGTAGATATTCAGTTAGCTGACATTATACTGCTAGTGGACAGACTATCCTTACAGTCCTGTTGATGAAAGATTAATATCTTATATTTTCAATGCTTCAGGATTAAAATAAAAAACAGAACCTGCTTTCCCCTGGTCCGTAGTACGTTGTTTTGCCAACGTTGTTTAGCTTAAATTATCCAGTTCCCATTTAGATGTAATTTGCTTTAATAATTGGTAGGGGAGGGAAAAATCGAAAATCGGGATTTTTTGCTTCACAATTTTAATATAATTTTTTTTTTGTTTAAAAAAAAAAAACAAACTATTTTTTTCCCCCAAATAAATAAAAATAATACATTATAAAGTTTTTTTTTGTCATTTTTATTGATCTTTTTACTTGTCTTCTTGGGAAATTATAGCAGCAGAATGATGCTCTGGCTACTGTGTTGTTTTTTCCTAATTGAAATCGAGTAAAATGACAAGTTAAAAAAAAAGGTTTTAGACATTTTTTTAAATCTACAAAAATCAGCAAAGTTGAAGAAATGTGAGAACTGCAATTTAAATCGAATTGGCACCCAAAATATCGGAATCAAATCAAATCGGGACAAAAGCATATCGTCACAGCCCTAATATTTGGCATGTAAGAGTATATTTGATGACAAGACATTGACATTGCTTTTCCATGTAGCTTGTGTTTGATTCCAGATTTATGTGCAGGTGATACTATTTTAGGTATAGGTAGGTATCTTACATTCTTTTTAAATACATGCAACGGAAATAAATTTGTTTAGCAGATAGTAAAATTTTGACTGACTTATATCTGACATTCACATCCAACTCTGTAACCAAGCTCTGGCCAGATCAGATTTTTTTTTAGACTATATTCACACCTCAACCTATGCATAGCTTGTTTAAAAAAAAAAAACCCCAAGAAACTGACATTATCCACCTTTGAACATCTGTGAGCAGAAACTCTACTTTAAAGCAATGCTTTTTTTCTGCACCTTTTCAGCCATAGGGTGAAACCTTATTGCATCTACAGTAAAGGTTTTAGGATCCAGATAAACTGAATCACTGGGAATATCATATAATGCACGCTGCTGCTTTCATAAGCATTGCTCATTTTCCCAAGAATTACTTCTAAATTCCATCAGATGTGAACGTTGTTTTGTGTCTCCTTGTTTTTTTTATTCTAGATTAACATCTCAAGGCTTTATAGCCAGCGCAGTGATCACAATTAGACTGCAGTAGCCTACTGTATTGTGTTTTTTAAAAAAAAATGTTTTACAGAAAGTACTGTCTTTAGTAGCAGCTCTGGGCATTTCTGATGTTTCATATTTTTGGTGGATGCAAGGAAGGATTTCTGGATTATACTGCTCACAAAGTGCTCTCTTGTGATGGTTAATCCTCCAAGCAGTATACTCTAATTGATCACAAAAACAGCTGGGCTACAAAGTGTGATGCTTCCTACCCTGGTGGTAGTTAAACCTTTCCATTTTTTTGACAACAAAAATGACCGTTACATGCATTAACTAGACGCACTAGAAACCCCTTTCACTGCCTTTTATAATCATTTGTATTTTCAGAGCCAAGAAATCTCCTGCACAAGTCAAACCTCTTGTGCCTGCATCAGTTTGTTGCAGCAGACAAAAAGTTCTGGTGAATCGGGTGAACTCGGCCTCACCTGCCCCAAGCTACAAAATAACTAGCTGTTTAAATTCTGATCCTTATTCACATTAAGTAAAGGACACTAGTATATGATGATTAATGTGTTGTCCATCACAACTTCCTATAAAGGTTTAGTGTCTTGTAATTTTTATTTCTTTTTGTTGAATTGATACTTCCACTCTTTTTGTGCAGGTAAAGCATCAGGCACATTTTTTTCTTGATCATTCTGTGATTCGTTTTGCTTTGAGTGGAGTTATTTGAAAACAATCAAATTTTGTGTTTGATTTCTGCATTTATCCTTGGAACTGAAAGTCACGTTTTAATAAAAATGAACGACTATGCTGTGGGCATTACTAAGAGTACATGCCCTGCAGTGTGGCTTCGTTCACTTTGAGAAGGGAGGCAGAGTGGGAGGGAGAAACGAGTAAGCAACAGCTACAGAGTGCCAGAGGGCGGGAGGAAGGGAGGTATGTCATGCACTGGGCTACAACCAGTATGCGTTTTGGAGACAGACACTACTGTGACTTTTTTTAAAGCACAGAGCTGTAGTTCATCCTTAAAAAGGTTGACAAGTTCTCAAGACAAGGTTTGACTCAGCTTTTTGTGCAGGTAAGCAAAGTTTACTCCGAAAACAGCTTACTGTTGGCTGAGAACAGTTTTTCTTCTCTTTTTGTCGGAGCAGTGTGCAAAAGGGGGTGTGTCTGGGGAGAAAAAAAACTAAGTGTAGGGGAAGTGAGAAGACGGCACTGCACAGTGTTTAACTAGTGTCCTTGTAGTAAGTTTATTATCAAGTCTGGTTCTAGATACAAGAAACTGAACACTGTGGCCATGTTTTGTCTGACTGGCTGTGAATGTTGTTGTTTTTTCTTTAAACTTCCTCCTAAATGCAGAATCAGTGTCATTCAGTCATTCAATGAATAAAGGGTTTTGCCTCAAGCTGGTTTACAATGCGAGCTGCCACTGTACTAATGCATCACACTGTTCTGATATCCAATTTTTCATAATATACCTCTGCAATAGATACACAGTAAAGCAAAGTACTAAACTTCAAGTCCTCAGTTTCTACAAGATCTAAAGCCAAATAGATGATCACTATTGACATTTTTACAAGAAAAGAAATCTCACAACTTCAACAGCATGCTTTACAATTAAGATATTTTCCTCAGCTCATTCAGTTCATTTGGGTGTGGAGAAATATTTGGAGTTTGTCCACATTTGCCCTCTCCTCCTCCTGCAGTTATCTGTTTGATTACTGATAATCTGACAGGGAATGTTGAGTTAGCATTTCCTGTAAATCAGTGTGTCTTCAGTTAGCTCAGCTGATCTGTTCCAGTGTTTCTATAGTGGTGTCAGACTACACGTCGTACACGTTCCCGCATGTCTCGCTGCAGCACTGCATGTGTGCTTTTCTTCTTTTTTTTTTTTTTTTTTTTTCACTTGATCTCTTTTATAGTACGTAGAGCTCCCAGAGAGTGTTTTACTTTTTACTTCTGATACTTTTGGAAGAAATGTTGGATTGTGGATATTTAATGTCGTCGTCAGTCTCTTTTAAATGAATGACTTCTATACACAACAGCTTTATGGTTTTAATGTCATTATTTATTCTGCATGTTGCACTTTGGACGGCAGACTTTTTAAATCCAGCCCTTTTAAGGAACAGCACACTTAACAACCGCCCACGCAAACAAGACTGAAGGTAGTGTGTTTTTTTGTTTTTTTTTATGTTGGCAGGATTCTTTGCTGGCACGGCAGAGCCCTGTTGACGGGAGGAGAGGGAGGGATCTGAAGAGGAGTGCCCGGAGTTACTGTCCACTGCACTGGCTGGCAGCATGGTGAGTCAATCACATAGTTGTGGAGGGACATTGTACATGTTAATATCTGCTCTGTTGCAGATTCCTGACTAATTTTAAAACAGATGCTGCTCTGAACACCCCACACCATTTCTACAGAGTAAAACTGCAAGTTAAGACTTCACTCTTTCACAGGAAATGGCACAGTGAAGTTGCAAGTCTTAACAAGGCACAAAGTGTTGCACACAACTTTGACTGAATGTTCTTCTAAACTTATGATCTTTCTTTTAGTGGTCATCTTTCTGGGTTTTCTTTTAAATCCTCACCAAAGCGAAGGTGATGTTTCTGACTGCATTGGTTGGTCTGTCTGTCTGTCTGTTGGCAACATACGTCAAATAGTTAGTTGGGTTTTAATTAAATTGTTCAGGAAATGTCAAAAAAGGAACAAAGAATAAACGATTACATTCTCGACATGCTCTATTCTGATGAAGGAAATATGGAGTTATTGTACATTGATGCATGGGGTTGGTAAATGGGTGGCCTGTTTGGGCCTTTTGTGGTTTTTCTCAGCTGAGTAATCCTGTGGCTTGTCAGACAGTGCTTCTAGTTATGTTTTTTTTCTTTTTGTAGCAGTTACCATGTGTGATATTTTATTTAGATACTGCACCTCTGAATTTTCTGCACAATTTCAACACAATGAATGATACTGTGGGAACTTGTTAATGGGTTTTGTTAGATCATACAAGCTACACAGTATCTCTTGTTTACTCCTTGATTCTGACCACCCCATTTGTTGTTGGAAGCCAGTTAGGGCTCATGTAATTGTTGCTGCATTAGTGACTCCTGCTGCGTCCTCAAGTCGGTCATGCAGACAGAGGGTGTCTAATCCCTCCCTAGTCTCAAGCAGGATCCTGTGGAAGGAGGATGAAAATAACTCTTCCCTCAGCAGCAGTACTTCTTAGTTCAGTTGTAGTTTTCTCAGCAGGGTTGCATCTTTGTTGCGTTGTGGCTTGAGATTCCCGCATGATTCTGTAGCAGTGAATGTGCTGTGTTTTAGGTTACAGATGTTGTATCTTTAATGTGGCTGCTTCCACGTGCCATGCCTTTTATATAGCTCTGTTACTGAGTATGCCTTGACCCCAAAAATTGCAAGAAAATCTGCAATATATCACAAAATTTTACAATATCAAACATTCTTAAATAGAGCTGCACAATATATCATTTGAGCACTGTCATTGCAATGTATGTGTGTACAATAGTTCATCTGTACATCTATCTACAACCTGCAGACACCAATGGGGAGCACATTAATTTTATTTACTACTTCCTTAATATGGGTAGTTGTAAATTAAACATGAAAGAACTAGGTTACTCTGGACCTAGCACAATAAAAGCAAGCAATAAAAGATAAGAAAAACTCTCAAATACAGACAAAAATGATAGATGTAACACGCACAAAAAGAGGTAAGATCAGTGCAGGTTAATTGTCAGCAAGAGGGCAGGAATGCAGTATAACTAAAAGTGCCATTAAAGTCATCTGTTGAAATTTTCATATTTTTACTTATCGTGCAGTTACAAAAAAATCGCAATGCAGGTTTTCTCTTATATTGTGCAGCCTGACTAATAAATAATTTGTTAAATGTTCAGTGATATAAAAAAAGATTGTGAACATGTAAACTGTTGGGAATCAGTGAGTCATTCTGCTGCATAGAGAATGGATTTATCCAAAATTCACTACTTTCCGTGGCACCACAAGCCACTAATTGGTTGGTAAATGGTGCAAGCTACGCCAAGCTTCAACAAATCTGACTGCACAGACTGTTAATATAACATGAGCAGTTAAGTGCTGAAGCTAACCTGATATGAATTTCTGATTTGCAAAACCCAACTTTTCACTAGGATATGTCTTGGCAAACAGGGCTTCATATTAGCTTAGAATATTCAAAATAAGTATATCAAGTTATTTAAATTGCTGTCATGCTCGGTTTTTTGGGAAAAACTTGAAGACCAGAAGACGTGTAGTTAACCTACGTCGTCAGTTGGCATAAATGGTGCTTTAATCCAATCAAGCCCAGTGTGACATGTTAGACTGGATGTTAAAACCTTTGTTTAAAATCCTGTTGAACACAAGCTGGTACTTGTCTTCTGCCCCCTGATAAATAACAGAAAGCAGAAGATTACACTATAATAATACTGGCATAAAATATGGTAAAAATGGAAAATATCCTTAAAAATCTTTCAATTTAAAAAAAAAAAAAAAAAAAAAAAAAAAAAAAAAAAGCTGTTTTATTGCCCTTTTTTCATGTGCTGGGTCTTAAGGTGAACTTTTACTTTCAGCTTAAAAATGGGTCAGTTTTGTTGTACAAGTATGTTTCTATTCCTGTTTTTATATTAGGGTGAAACTGCTGTTTAATCAGTTGTTTTCCTTTTTATTTGCTTCTTACTTGTTTTATTTTAATCAAAATATCATCCACAATGACACAAACGGTTCACTACATATAAGCCTTGTGCACCCTCATTTTTATCTTACTGCTGATGCCATGAAGGCCTTGTACAGTTTAGTTTAAATGACTAGCTCGGTATTTAGCACAAATATGTAATGCTAGCTCTGTTTACATGAATTTTTCCTCATAGTCCGACAAGATGTTACACTGGGCCACAGCATGAAATTATCTGTGGCAGATCTGTGTCTGTAAACAGCTGACAAAAGTTATAGAATCAACATAAACTACAGCCAAACAACTTTTCGCTTGCCAGTCCAGAACAAAGTAGCAGATATTAGCCCATGGCTGTTTCCACCAAAGAATCGCAGCACTTATGTTGAGGTTTACTCTTGCTTTTGGTCATTTCATATCTATGGTGTTCAGTGTGGTTTGCTCTTCTGCCTGTGTTGGAAGTGTTGTGTTTTTTCAGTAACTTCCGATAGTCTCCATGGTCTTCAGTTTACTGCTGCTGCCAGAACTGCTTCCTATGTAGATGTGGACCAATCTGGTGGTATTGCTGCATACTATAGGTAGTAGGGCAGTGATGATATGCTTTCGTCCCAATTCGATTCACATTTTTTGGGTGCTGATTTGATTTAAATTGTGATTCTCACGAATCCTCGATATTGCTGATTTTTGTAGACTAAAAACAAGAAAAATATACAAAACTTTGTTATCGTCATTTTTCTTTATTTCAAGTAGGAATAAACAACGCAGTAGCCAGACCATCATTCTGCTGCTGTATTGCCCAAGAAGACAAGTAAAAGATCAATAAAAACAATAAAAAATGACAAAAATTTTATTATAACTTTTTATTCATTTAAAAAAAAAAAAAAAGCTTTTTTTTTTTAGCACAAAAAAAAAAAACCCCAAACAAAACATCTATTTTAAAATTGCGCAGCGAAAAATCCAGATATTAAAATTTTTCATTAGATTTCCCACCCCTAATAGGTCATATCTTCTATGTCATCTGCAAATTAAATTCTGAATTACTTAAAACACATTTTAAAGAAAGAGAAAGCAATGATTGAATGAGTGTCAAATTCCTCTTAAAAGGCTAATGGGTACGGATAGAATGGAACAGAAATAGGAAGGGTGTCCCAAAGTTCTGGTCAGCTGAGTCCACACAATGCCGCCATGGCTGAGTGCCCAGCTCTCAGCCTTTTTATGGGAATTCCTGGCTTAATTGATAGAAAGGCTGATTAACAAATAATGTGCCCAGCAAGGCAAGTAAAAAGAGAATGCGTAGCGCATTGTCCCATCCCGATCCACTGTTTTATATCATGCAGTTCCATTCACTGGTCTCGCCTTGAATCATTTGTTGTACATTGGGTGTGGTCTGAGGTATTTCCTGAATATATGAACAAAATCAAACAGCTGTGTTAGGTGTGCCGAGCACACCCTTAAGTGTTTCAGTTCTGCACAAGATTAGCTGAAGCCATACCTGACCTTAAGTTATGGTTTGCAGAAGAAAACACATCTGCAATCTTTTGTTAGTAAGTAAATAGACATGTAAGGTATCTGGTTACACTAGAGAGTCCTTATTTTTACAAGTTGCCTGATGATGTTTCTGTCCGTCTGCATTCTTGGGGAGGATGGTGCGACTTGTATTCCAGCAGTTTGTACAACAGGTAATATGATCCTTTTAATACTGTCTTGTGAAGGAGCTTTTAATTGCTTCCCAGCCTTAAGGTTTTGGTTTTTTTTTTCTTTTCCTTTCCCAGTTGAAACAAGACGGAAGGTATTGAGTTCATACTGATGTCACACTCATGTCGCTCTGTTGTTAGCAGGTTAATGAGAGCACGGAAAATAGGACAGTGGGGTGGTTTTTACACTGCCCTCAGTACCCGCTGTGCCTTGTAATGATACCTTGTAGGAGTATTTGGACTAGGACCAGTACACCAGACTGGTGCTTTTTGTGCTACTGTTTCATATAATGTCACTTTGTTCCATCAGGACTAATTCACTTGGGTTTGTGTATGGTTTTCTCTGCACTTAGCAGCTACCAGTAGTGCTCATTAGTTTGTTGTTAAAGGTTCATTTAAGGTTGCCGTTAATGATTTCACTGCAGGTCTACTCAAAGAGACCTTTGGTTCACTGTTTGACCTTATTTGTGAAGTCTGGCTGTCATTGTCTGGTTTAGTACTCCTTCCTTTGGTTCAGTGTAAAGACTTCTATGCAAAGACAGTGTTATCCTGGTTTTTCTAAACACAGATGACAGGACAGGTAGTGACACCAGTGAAACTGAGGGGAGAACTTTGCTTTGTAAAGAGCTAAACATGTTTGCATGTGTGTGATCATGTAACCAGACCAGTAAAAGGACTTAGTGGGGTCCTGTGAGTGTCCAGGTGAGGAAGTCTCTGCATTGCCCGCTTTGTTTCTAACCAGTTAAACTCTGGTTCTCTGGATCATAACACTTTATCTTTTCCAACGGCAGAGATAGATATTTACATGCATTTACATCATGCTAAGGATTTGTTCGATTTTGTTGTTTTTATATTTCTATCAGGGAGAAACGTGAACACAAAATGTCAATGAATTGGACAGTTGATAAATGTTTCTCAACATTCACATTTAGTATCTGGCTGCAGGATGAAAGGTCACTGCTGTAACAAAACACATTTTACGCAATGCTGCATGTGTTTAGCTGACTTATGACATGAAAAATGATTACAACTGATTATTGGAAAACAAATAGGATTTGCTGATTGTATTTTTTTTTTTTATATATACCTTCAAGTTTACAGAAGTTACACTTGTTTTCCATAAAACTAGTTTGTATCAATTAGTTTTTATGAAAAGTGAGTAAACAGATGTTGGCTTGTATAAGTTTAGAGGAAACACAAATGTTTTCTGATGTCTTGGCGTCAAATTGGCATAGGCCTTAATGCCTCATGCTTTATTCATATCTTACTTCCATATCTGTGTGTCAACATGTAGGCTGACACCCTGCATTGGTGACTTGCTGCCCTATTTTCCTAAAATAAAACTGGAGACACAGAGGGCCAAATCTGGTGCTCAGTTCTGTGGCAGGTTCAGGAAGGACTGGCCAGGCAGAGATGGTCATTTTTAAATGGACTGTGGTGAAACAAAAGTTTAATCTGTAATGTTCTTCACTTATTACACCATCCAACAAGCTTTAAATGTCATTTATTTAAAACTGGGTGGCCATTTGTAAGCTAGGAAGTTATTTGAAAGCGAGATATGGACATTTAATTTGAAGCCTAAGCTTTGATTTTAACAAGACTTTTAAATTGCAAATGAATGTTTGTTTTTGAGGAGATAAAAAATGGAGAACGGCTTTGATTAATGCATTTTTTTCAAAGCAGACAGATTGATAGAACCTGACAATGAACAGCTCATGGAGCTGACAGTCAGTTGCTGATTTGCTAAAAGTTTGGTTGAGTCGGGCAAGTCCGACAACAACCAGCTTTATAACAAAAATAATAACGCACCCAAAATAATAATAATAATAATAATAATAAGCAAAGAAACAGAGGTGGAAATCTTAAACAGATTAAGTGAACAGTCTTTATTACAAATTTCAACTCCAACATGAAACAGAACTCATTTTTTCCAGCAGAGCAAAGTTAAAGCTCCAGGAGCAGCTGACAGATCAGATTGTTCCACACAGCTCGGATGTTTCTGCCACTAAGTGGCAGCAAAATGCTGAAACGTACTGATGTGCATGCGTTGGAGCTGATGGAAGTGCAATGGAAAGGTATTCTGTAGCCCTCAGCATGAATTTTGACACATTTACTCACACTAGTTATGTTCAACACTGTTGTTGAATGATTTATCTGATCTTTGAGCACGTGTGAGGTAACACTTGTCTGACATGGAGGAAATCTCACACTCTTTTCTCTTTGGGCTTAACTGCAAACCTGTTAACCTCAGGTGCTCATGGGAACTTATCTTGTATGTAAATGTGGTGTTTTTCTCAGTTCTTTAAAACATTAAGACCTATTTAAAGAGATGTTGACATTTTTGTCTGCAAACTTCCTGAAATGACGGAAACTGTGAGATAAAAAGTTTCCATTATGGAAAGATCTGCATCTTCTCTGCGTAATGAAAGATGTCCTTCAGGCCACTTAAGATATATGAAAGTCCATTTAAATGAAACAGAACTAACTAGTATATTTTTAATCAAAAACGTTTTCTGAAAAAGGTCATTCTAAGATCAATTGTTCAACATTTTGTGATGCTTCATACCTGATTTCATTACTTTTTTTTTTTTTTTTTTTTAACCGCAAATCCAATTGTGAGAGAGCCCATAAATAACCCCTCAATGCCTGACCCAAGAAACAGAGGTTTTTTTTATTTTTTATTTTTTTTTAATTTGAAGTTTTCATTTAGCTCTTTAACAAAATGTCAGACAAAAGACAAATAATTTGTACGTGCTGTTTATTACTGTGTGAATGTTTAAGTGCACAAAGTATCCACCATGGAGCATAAGGCAGGTTTCAAAATGTACCCAAAAGGTTTTGAGCAAAGATTTTGCCATTAGGTGATGCAAAAAGTCTCAGACAGTATGTCTATAAGATCCATTCAGCGTTAAGTGGTTGCTTTTAGCTTTATGTGGATGGACACATTGCAGAAATGTGTCCATCATTTTTATGAAAATGTGATCCATCCTTTGGTATGAATGGCCCTCTGGAGATTAGATCTACATGAGCCACAACTGCTTATGCACACATTTTGTAAAAATGTAATCATACCTCTTAGCACATATGAAATCATTGATGACATTCTGAGAGCCTCATTTAAGCTGTTATTACATGTGTCAGTGGCTTTGCAGCTGCAAGCTTTAATTAAACATGTGGACAACATCAGCTGCACTTTCTCTGCAGAATATAGTTAGTTCTGAAGTGATGCGTCAGAACAAACGAGCTGAAACAAATCACCATGAACGTAAATTAAATTGTTCAGGCATTACTACAAGTCAACCCCCACGTAAAATTAATCACATTTTCATAAGGCTGCATTCTGCACCATCCTTTATGCTCAGTGTACTACATTGTACATGTTACGTAACGTGGGGTCATGCAGCTGTAGGTGAGTGGTTGTCACGACTTCACCAGGGAGAAGGTTGGGGTAGTGGGGGGAGGGGCTGTTTCCCCCGTTTTATAGACAGAAAATCATATACGACACAAATTCAGTGACATTCCCTGATTTAAAGCATCAATGTAGTTCTGGATGGGTTTGAAAGATCACAGAAAATGTAGAGATGCGGAGGGAAGGAATCTGCTGTGTCACCAGAGATCTGCAGACTCGTCCTCCCAAACACCCTCCCATCCTGTCCTCTACCAAGTATTTCCCTTCTGCACCGGATCCATGTGGTGTGTTTGTGATGGGATACCTCTCATCAGCTACACGAGGGAACTCTCGGCTCACCGTGTCAGACTCAGGTTGTGTTTTCATCTTCGGTGGATGTGTGCATGCGTGTGCTTGACCGATGGCCACAGTGTACCGCAGCTCATGTCAGGCGACACGTGTGGAGCTTTAGTGTTTCTTTGCTGAGGGAGAAGCGTATGTATATGGGGAGCTACGGCAACGGCTGCACGGGGAGGGGGGAGGAGAGGGAGATGTGAGAGAGGGAGATGGATGCGCATGCAGAGGGTGGAGCTTAGCATCAGGCAGTTCCCTCTGTCTTCTTTTCTCTCTTGCTTTCTCTTCTCGAAGCACCCCCTCATCCCCTCGCTCCATCTGAGAGGAAACATCTGCAGTTGTTTCTGCTTCCAGCCCAGCTGACCGGGAGCGCCGCTGCTTTGTTTCTACCTTTAACGGACTATCTTCCTCTTCCTCAGCTGTGCAACAGGGACTGTTTTCAGACACCAGTGTGCTTCCTCTACCTTCTCAGGAGTATTGGGTGGACGAGGGGGAGGAGGTGGTGGGGGTTGGGATTGGGATCCTGAATAAAACTGGCATGTTGTCCCACTGCACCTCTTGAGAAGGGGAACTGTACAAAAGGTGGCGGGGGGGGGGGAGCGGGGTTTGGTAGGGAGAGGGGCTTGGAACAGACGGGGTCGGAGAGGCTGGGAGAAGACTGGTTATGCCGGCTCCTCGTGCTCTGGTCGTGCTGCTGCTCTGTAGGCTGCGTGTCATTCAGGCACAGTGCTGCTTTTCCTCGACATGAGCCTCGCAGGAAGGGTGTCCTGCTCCATGCTCAACTGCTTCGTAAGTCCTCCATCTGTTTTTGGTGTGCGTCTTCTGGTTGTGTGCGGTTTGTGCTGGGTGTATATATGGAAGCCCTCCTCTCCCTGCATCGTCTGCTTGTAAGTGCCTGCTTTCCAATCAGAGATGGAGGGGGGAGGGATGTTGTTTGACATATGTGAGCACTGCAGCCACTGAATTAAAGGAGTTATCTCAGTATGGTTTGAGAGTGAGATGATTTTTAAAAAGACAAAAAAAAAAAGCTACTTAATGATACTCTCTTGTGTTGTTTAGAAGGTTTTGAGATGCGGGTGTGTTTGATTGGCAGGGAGGAGAGAAGGACTTCTGACGGAGTAGGTCAGGTACAATTTTTGTGCTGCTGAAAGTACACTGTGTGCCATGGATGTATTCTAAGTGGTGAATGGTTTCAGCTGCAGTTAGAAGTATTGCTGGCTTATTTACTGGGATGTAAGGAAGACTGATGCAGAACTAGGGATTTTCTTCTTTTATTTTTTTCTTGAGTCTTGACGTGGAACAGTGAAGGATGATACCTTGTATATAGTACAGACTGCTTCAGTCTCATGCTCCTGTCTTAACTAATCCTTCACAATGTTGACCTCTGACTTCAGTGGTGTTCAGTTCACTGGCTCTGTTCACAAAATCTTAACTTTCACCAAGTCTTCATTTCAATTTAACGTTGAATTCTTGAGTCAATCTGCCAGCCGTCCTTCATTATTGTCCTTCCATAAAAATATTGTTGAAAGATCACATGACAAAAAACAAAACACAACCAGGTATTCAGGTCAGAGGAGGAACTGCAGGAGGCCTCAGGGGATCACCCTAGTGATTTGGATGTCATCACCTGGAAACTGTGTTTGACTTGCTCCTGTGGACTGATAAAGTTGAACTTTACACTAAAATAACACCTTGCGAGTTCTTAAGTGCAGGGACAGATTGATAACGATGGACTGTGTTTACTTGTTGTTTTACTTTACTAGAGAACAGTGAAATTTATTAAATGCCAGATATTCTGTAGGAAAACATCACATTAATAAAAATACTGGAAATGAAAAATAGATTCCAATAAAGGCCAATTTACAACACAAAACTTGAAACCCAGTCAAGATAAAGAAAAACAAATTGTTTTTTTTAATCTATAAAACATAAAATCAAAATGGCAATCTAGTTTAAAAAATATAAACAGCACTTTTTTTTTTTTTTTTTACAAACTTAATTTGTTTTTAAAAATCAGGTTGTCTTTAGTTTCCTGGATACTTGTTTAGAAAAGAACAGAAATGATGCTCAAGTCGCCCAAACTTCTCAATAGTGGTGGTGATTGTAATAAAAAGAGAAATAATTTCTCAGCTAACTTTCAGTAAAAAGTAAGTTTTGTGGAAACAGTGAAACTACCTTTTCCCTCTCTGACTTTCTCTGTGAACATTTGTAGCCAGGCGTTACACAATTCATGATCTGTCTTTAGCATGTCTGCGGTGCAGCTGACTCGGCACTCTTCTGCGTCAGCGTCTGTATAATTTAGTACACCCGTCCTGGTACTTAAGTGGATCAGAGCTCTGCCAGTCTTCTCCAGCAGAAAAAGGACCGCAGCTTTTTCATCTGCATTGTTGTTCTTCAGAAGTGGAAAAAACATCTATTACTGCTGCACAAATCTGTGTTTATCCCCCACTGCAATATGTTGTCTGCACTAAATGGAAGTATAAAAAGCCTAATTGTATTGGTTCAGATTTTTCCATGACTCAGATCATATTATAGCCACTAGCTAAATGAATCATCAGTGTAAGTAAAACCTAAAGCATTTTTTTTGGAGAGTGATGTGCTTTAGGATGTACAGCTTCCTTGCACTGTATTGATACCCGTGATCACTCTGGGACTGGATGTCAATACTTTACCTAACATAACATAAACATTTAGCGGACAAAGTCATGACCCTGAGAGAGGAAGTCATCGTGACATCACTATCGCAGCATCCTGATGGAGAAATAAAAAGAAGAGCTTTACTAACATGAGACTGCTTTATGGTATACATTTCTTTAAAAATAAGTGTATGAGGAACTCGACTCTCTTTGCAGCGTCCAGTTCTTCTCAGGAGTTGGAGTCCAGCTCAGAGACGACACTAAAATGGAATTGATTGTTTTGAACATGGTGGTCTATGAAATATTCATCTAGTCAGAGAGGAGATGGAAAGAAAAGAAGTGGTTTCAAAGAGATTCCTCACACTCTGAAATATTTTCATACAGATATTTTTAAGTTACTGTCAACTTTATAAAAGAAAAAACATATAAACATTTTCTTTTCAGGTTAAATTCGAGGCTTCTGTTTGCTTATCAAAACATCCATCCATCCATCCATCCATGCATGCATGCATGTCCAATACCTGTCTTTATTCAACTCTTCTTAAGTACATTCTGTCAGTCTGTATGTGCTGCTTCTAATGTTTCCAGTTCTGCACATCACTGAGCAGGTAAAAGCTGTTTGCACATATTCAGAAGGGCACCTCTGCTCAATGTACCTCTAATCTGTTCAACTCTATGACAAACTGCAGTCAGATTAAGTGAGTAATCTAGCAAGGAGAGTAAATTGTTAGTGAAAGTGAGATGGAAAGAAACTCTGAAAAAGTGGTTGTTGTAGCCATGGCAACCAGACACACTTGTATACGAGAACTGTGCCAGTTCTTTTTCCGACTCCACTTGTCCTACCTCTCGATTGTCACATGATCAGTCCAGTTTGTATTTCCATTTGTATCCATGGAAAAATCTCCAGATCACTAAAATCCGGTTTTATTGCAATAAAAATGAGCCCTGCATCTGATTCCCTCCATATACACGCTGATGATCTGCCTTGTCATGGCTGTTCTGTCGGCTGCTGCAGCACTCGTTGTAAGCAATCCTTCCTCTGCCAGTGCATGTTATCCTGACTATCAACTCTGTCACTTTATATTAAAGTTATGCATGGGTTAGCATGTATGAATGCACACATGCTTGTCAGCTTTAGCTTTCTTTTTTTTTTTTTTTTTTTTTTTTTTTTTTTCCTTTGGTCGCTGTTTAGGCAAAAAAAAGGTGGGGGAGGGCGGGCTGGCTTACAGCAGTGACGAAGCAAAAATGTGTTGGGCGCAGGACAAGCTGTGCTCCATTTTTGTGAGTCTGTTGGAAGTGAGAGCATTTGTCTTTTCCCTTTAATCTACTATAAGCTGATTTTCTGCAGAGGGATGCACAAAAAAAATCCTAGATGCTCTGATGCTTGTGTTTGTTTAGAAATGTAGAGCTCTGTCACCTGTCTTTACTGAGTGCTGTTTGCTTTGCAGAAAGGATTTAAGATGCTGAAATGTCAAGGTTGTCTGCAGGAAAGTTGATCGCTCACTTCATTTCAAGGTGTCCAAATACTGCAACAATGATGTCTGCACTTTTGTGTATTTTTTTTTTATCTTTTGTCCTCTGCCGCTTAGATAAAGTGCCATTTTAGCTTGTTTCTTTTGCAACAATGCAAAAATCTACACTTTCTTGTGTTTTTAAAGTGCACTAATGGGGCCTAACAAGTATGCAGCGTCGGGGCTGCTCCATAACTTAATTGAGTAAATGGTGCCAAGTAATGTCAGGTGATGCAGCAGAAAGTATTTGAGCCAAGGGACCTGATGTATTATTAATATAGGATCAGTCATATGTGTGTGTCTGTGTGTGTGCATAAAAAAATCCAAATGCACGTTATTCTGATTTATTCAGCATTGTATGTTTTAGTAACAATTTATGCTGCATGCAACAGTAAATGTTATAGTAAGTACACTGTGCTGGGATGGGAGGCTGGTGGGTCAAGCTGCCTGGTAACAGTCTGCAAGATGTGCCTGTAATGGCCTGAACCTCACAGGAGGCTCCTGACAAATGGCCACTGTCATAGTCACCTGCTCTCAAGTTAAAAAATAAGTCAAATTGATGGCACGCAGTCGCCTCATCCATCTTATGCTGTAGGATTTCACAGGTCAAAGTTCCAAAGATGAATCGTAATGTGCTTTAAAGACATTTTGAAGAGTTCAGATTAGTCTAGAACTGAAGCTTGAAGGGCCGACTGGAGCTTTACTTCTCAGAGGCAACGTAGTTTCTGGGTTTGGTTTTAGAGATTTAAAGTACAATGTGAATCTATTTTTGTCTTGTTGCAGTATGTGTCACAAATCACAATTATGAGCCACCGAATGGGGAGAAAACTTTCCAAACCTCACGAAGAATTTTTGATTCAGAGACAGTAAGAATTGCCAATAACAAGCTGTGAATGCCATTGCAACATTTCAATAAATCCAAGGAACTTCAGTGTCAGTGGAGCCCTCAGATGTCTGCAAGAACTGGTTATTTAATATTTCATAAAAGATTTAGTCTGTGGCGCGTCGGGTTGTGCATTTAACTGGCTCCGTATCTTTAAATGCCACATGAGCTGTAAATTTTTGGACTTTCTCGTCACCTTAATCAGCTGCTTCATTAAAACTAGCAGTTGTAAAGGCATCAACAAAAGTGCAGAAGTAGCAACGCTTCATGCTTTTCCACGCCCACCTCAAATATCCCACCAATCACAACATTACTATTTGGAGAAGCAGAGAAGAAAGTTCTGATTGGCCGATGCGTTGGGAACAAGCCGCAAGCTGTCCCCAATCACATCCGTGAGATGTGGCCTTGAGAACAAGACAAAGTTCTAATTTCTTGCAGAGTATAACGAAGCTCTAAGTTGGGTCTGATGATATCTTGGAACGTTTCAGTGAAAGTGGCATGTTCAGGTAAATGGTAAATGGACTTGTACTTATATAGCGCTTTTCTAGTCATGCAGACCACTCAAAGCGCTTTACACTACTTGTCACATTCACAGGCACACTCATACAACACACTCATACCCCGATAGGCACATCAGAGGGCAGCTTGGGGTTCAGTGTCTTGCCCCAGGACACTTCGGCATTTAGTCAGGGGAAGCCTGGAATCGACCTTCCAACTTTCCAGTTGAAGGGCGACTGCTCTTCCTCCTGAGCTACAGCCGCCCCAGGAAGAAGGGTCTGAAGTTCCACATTGCAGCTGGTCCATGTTTAAGCCCTTACACGAGGCCCTTTTCTGCTAGTCTTCCCCTCTGTCTGGTTGTTTATTAAATACCAGTTGAGCTGAAAGAGGAAAAAAACAGGAATTTAGACAAATTGACCTTTTTTTGCTTTTAAAAACAAGTGAAAGTAATTTTCTATTGATTAAATAATCATTTGAGCTCAGCAGTGCAGTTAATTGTTCATTGCTTTGCCTCCAGCAACAGTAAAGCTGAAAAATAATGCTTGAACAATCTATAATCTGTGCTGTCTCTACCTTTGAAGTCCAATGGTGACATGTTGTTGACTTGTAGGCGTGGGGTTGTCACTGTAGGGACACAACCTCCATCTGTTACCAGTGGGTCCAGTGAGTGGAAGACTTATTGTGTGGCTTAATTAGCAGCTTGGACCTTTTTAGATGACAGATG
>NC_136628.1:29137317-29262317 GCF_933228915.1 Telmatherina bonti | reverse complement strand
GGGGGTCTCTGTTTGCTGCTGCTTGTTTTTTTTTGCTTTTGCAATTGAAGCATGTTTCCACCTGGTTTGCAGTGAATGGCGGGGAGTATCAAAGTCTCAACCTCCTCAGACGTGCTTTTATTTATAAAGGGTACTGAATCGGAAGACTTCCAGCTAAGCGGCATGCAAAGACGGAGATCTGTATCATTTATTGTACCGGTCTGCTTTCTAATTTCACTCTTTGCTACATTTTCTATAAATATGCAGCCTCCCTCTCTGTCTCCCCTCCCCCAGCATTCGCACGTGTAGTCACATGTGTGTCGGCTTTTGTGTCTTTGTCATTTAGCTGCTCCCAACATACAGCTAATATCTGTCACATAGCATTTTAACTGGCAAATCAGAGGCATCCCCCACCACAACATGTTTGTTACCTTGCTGCTGTGTGTGTGCAAGCCACGGGGGATATACTACGGAGTTGTGCGCGCCTGTCCTGACAGGCAAGCTGCTTAAACCGGAAGTCACGACTCCTAAGTCAGTGTAACTCACGCGTGTTTCTGCTCACCCTCCCTTCTCTCTTATTCTCCCTTTCATATTCCTGCAGCAGAAGGCTTCATAGAGGGAATGTGACACAGTATGTAATGTTGCTACTGCCGGCTGCCAGTGACTCATGCACCTACTTTTGGAGCACAGCTCGCTTAATGCAGCTCCCAGTCTGTGCAGCATGTTAACGATGGTATTCTCAGCAGGGCGTGTTAGGCCTCCACCACAGAGCATTAGAGCATACATGGTAGCTGCATTGCATTTCAGCCGTTTATGCTGCTGTTGACAGTGTTAAATGCATTTCCTTTGTATACATATATGCAAAAATGTCACTGCTTTTGTGTTCCTTTTCTTTATCATGCATGTCAGCAACTTTTAAGCCGTGCACATGTTATTTTTCTTATTCAAAGTTTGCTGAGGTGCAGGTTTTTTAAATTAATTAATTTAGTTATTAATAGCCTACAAGTATTATCATTTTTGTGTGCTGTGGGTTTGTGGGCTGCAGCTCGTATTTGGTACTATTGGTGTCTGAGTGCAGAGTACTCGGTGCTCTATTTTCCAGGATAAGCTGTATTTTGTCTTGTCTGGACTTGCAAGTGCATTTTCATGAGAGATGAACAGCAAACAGGTGTGTTTTTTTTTTTTTTTCCTAACATAACGACTGTGAATATCCATAGACTGTAGGTCTGCACTGACAACTTTTGCCAACATGCAATATTTCTTTTTAGATATTTATTTTAATTAATCTTACTGTGTTTCTCTTTGTGATGTTGGAGGTAATACATCTGAGTCTGTTAGATCCGCCACATGTTCCCTGTGCACTACAGCAGTGTCTTTATCTGTGTTCACTGATGTGTTTCAAGAAGGGCTGATACTTATGGATTTATTTTATATTTCTAAATAATCCCCCATCTGCCCCTCTGTATTTCATGCCATCTCTTTTCAGCATGCACTTTTGGGTCTTGTTCTTTGACTCAGCAATGCATGCTAATGCAGAATGAGGTAATGCTGTCTCTAAGCAACAATGTTACCCTCTCTTCCAGCAACTAAACACAACCTGAGTTGCCATTTGTGGTCCCCAAAGATGATTATCTTAAAGCAGCCTGAATGAGCTGCATAAAGCAGAAATCTTATATGAAGAGTGATTATAAATGATTTGATGTCTGACATGCATTACTGTGAACTTATAACTTAAATCTTCCTGTTAAGCATCTGTTAAGATTTTATTGGTTGCTGCATTTCAGAGAATCACTTTGAGCAATGGTTAACAACATGATAGAATTATTCAGACTGATAGGTGTGAAGTTGACCACTCTAAGTAGGTAACGCTCCAGTTTATCTGTAAACTGAAACATTGTCCAAACACTGGCAGCGCGTGACATCCACTCGGTTGGCTTTTAAAGATAATTCTCTGCCTCTGAATGAAATGAAAAATGTTCTATCGGCCTCTGTTAGAAAACCAATTACCTTAATGTAGGGGTCTTGTTGCAGCCAAAGCCAGGGCTCGGCCGTGACTGTAATAAAATGGGCCCAAGTAAGATGGACAGTTTGGGATCCCTCCTTCAGCATGAAGGCAGACGGGCTCCCTCTCAGCTCTGCCGCTTGTCTGCCTGCTCATTTAGGCTCATCAACAAGCCCCCCATACTCACAAAGGGTTCTCTGTCTATGTGCTAATTGGACAGCTACACATGCATACCCTATCTCATGCCCCCTTTCCTCTGATATCGTTTAAAGTAACCAGTTGTACCATATTCAGTGCTGGGTGTTGTTTCAGCACCAGTATAATGTTTCAGTTGTAGGTATTACTCGATTTTAGTTTGACTGAAACTTGCAGGACTTTGTGTCCTGTCCCGCCGAAGTGAGACGAGGGGAAAAAAGTCGTGTTTTCTACCAATGTTACCTCTTTGTCTGAGCTAAGTCCCAGAGCTTGTAAAGTGGTTGTAGACTACCTTGTTAACCAGGGTTTGTATCACTAGTTGCAGCTACCTTACTGCAGTACTGTCTGCAGCCTAAAAAAAGTAGAAGGGATTAAAGGATAAATAGACTGTAGACATGATGTTCATGAGTCTGGTGTTTTGTTTTCTACACAGCAAACTTAAAACAGTCCTTTATGTTTTGTGTCTGTACAGGTGCCATTCCCAGTTCTTCAGGGGGAAGGGGTGGAATATCTTGGCCATGCCGATGAAGCCATCATCGCCATTTCGAACTACAGACTCCACATCAAATTTAAGGACTCTGTCATCAACGTGAGTGAACACATTGGACTGGAAACGTAAAGAAAAACCACAAATGTTTTGCTTCGGTACAAATGGCACAATTTATCTGAGTGAATACTGCTGCCATGCCACGCCACTGCAGAGACCAATCGCAGCAGAGAGGAGGATTTAGTGTTTAGTGTGGACACACGCAGGCTTTTCCCTTTGCCCTCATATAAGTTTTATAAAGGCATAACTGCTCTAACTAGGCAAATAAAACTACATCTGTTCGACTTGGGGTTACCCGTAAAGTGGTTTTAGTCATCTTCCAGTATAGTTGTTTGTACCAGGATTGTACCACAGGAGGAGCGGGCTCTTTGATCTTCCAACAGGAGAGGTTTAATCTGACATCCAAGCTCCAAACGCACGGCCCCCACTGGCACTGATGTCCACCAGCCCGCTCCTGCTGACGTCAGGCCTTGCTCAAAGACAAACAGGCCACTTGTTTGCATTCACTGGCAGTGAAATTCCTTCTTCTTCCCAAACCCTTGTCATCTTTTCCAGAAGGGTTCAGTTTCTGGAAACTATGGCAAGGTTTCATTAAGGAGGGGGAAGATTACAGGGGTTTTAAAGTGGGCCCTTCATCTTGACTTACTTTAGCAGAAGGGAAAGAGAGTAGCTCACTGGCTTGAAATGTCACCATCTAGTTGTCCCTACGATCCTGCTTAGCAGACTCTTGCCATGACCCCAGCAGCACAGTTGAACTTTGTATGAATATCACAACCACAACCTCTCACCCACACCTCCCTTCACAACTCATCCCATACTTCTAGCTGTTTTCCTGCCCTTTGCTCCCGTCTATGTTTGTCTTTCTCTCCATGATTTCCATTTGCCTTGGACATGTGCCGCGAGTAACACATTATGTGATTCGCTCAGTTATCTTTTATCTTGCACTTTTTGGTGTTTTCTTTCCTTTGAACTCTTCATTTTCCTTTTGTCTGCTAAACCTTCTTCATTTTGTTTAATAGTTTTGTTTTTTTCCCCCCCCATTTGGTCCTGTCTTGTGTTTTCCCTCCCTCCCCTCTCTCTCTGTGTGCTCCATGGTGTCTCTGTGTCTTAGACCTACCCAGGTGTGGACAATGAGATCTCTGTGAGTACCGTATGATACAACACCACCCTCTGCCACATTCTGGACAGCTTGGTCATACAGCCCCTCTTCAATCTATCTTAAAAAAATTTGTAACTTGTGGTTTTGATAGATTTCTGACTTTCTGCTAAATACACGGTTTTGATCCTGAGATGTAGCAACAAATAAGAGGTTTCTTTTGCTCCAGTCTTTTTTTATTCCCTGTTACTCAAGCAAGATGCATGAAGGTTTGACCAGGAGGGAAGGCGTGTGGGTGATTTTGTGAAGCTTGGCACCACTTTTATTCCGCTGCCAGCCAAGATCAGACATGAAAAGCAGACATCAGACTTATAGCTGCTGTTCAGTTTTATAACAGATGTAGACACTCAGTTAGGGCACAATGAAATACTTATAAAGCTCCAAACACACTTTGTTTAACCTGGATTGAGTGTGTTTTAGGTCAAGAGGGTGGTAACTTATTTGCAGATGTGCATCTACTCTGATAACAGGTCATCATGCTGATCGCTTGTGCTCTCTGTCGCCCCCTACAGGTGCCGCTCAGGTTGATAGAAAGTGTGGAGGGCAGAGATATGTTCCAGCTGCACATCATCTGCAAAGACTCCAAAGTTGTTAGGTACTTAAACTTACTTACTCTTCTTTATATTATCTTACTCTCAAGTCCCGTAACATGTCACAAGAGTTAAGGTAAAGTTACTCGAAATGATGTCAACTTGTCTTATTAAAGTCAAACTTCCCATTAAAAAAATTGTTTTCTAAATACGTAAATTACCTGAAAACGGTGAAAGTGGCATGAAGATGGAAAGCTAGCTGTCAGTAAAGTACTAAAAGTAAAATGCTCTTCCTGTACCCCAAAACAAGACAACACTTTGGCATCTGACCGCCGAACCAAAGCTGGGAAATGCTTTAAGGCTTTTCTACTTTTTACAAAAAGTCATGTTTTAGCTGATTTTTACCATTGGGACTTGATCGACTTTATTTCACCAGGAAAAAAACAGACTCAACGCTGCACACTGCATGCTGAGAAGTGGATGTTATTCAGTTGGTAAAACCTTGTGCCACAGTTTTTATGGACAGGTTTTAAAGAATATTCTTTGCAGGACTGAATTGTAACTTTTGTTTAAAGGGAATTTTATCTGACACGGCACGTTGCTTGTTTTCTTCAGCAGAGAAAACTCAGATAATACCAATGTAGCTTTGACTAAGAAAAGGCCAAGGTCAACTTTTTTCTATCGATTCTCATTTATTTTGGTGTCATGGGCATCTGTAAAGATCAAAACCTGTGAACCTGTCGGAGACAGAGCTGCAGATGTGGCATCATTTCGTGCCGGTTCCTCCTCATTAGGCAGCCACGTTGTCACTTCTGTGTAAAGGCTGGAGAGCCAGTGAACATCTTGTGGATTGTTTTCTTCTCTAAATCCCCAAAGCACAAAGTTCTGCAGTTATTTTATAGCAGCATCTTTAATTACTTGAATCTTTGCACCGGGGTTTCCACAGATGCCACTTTGCAACATTTAAGCAGTGCCAGGAGTGGGTGAAGCGTCTGAACCGGGCCATAGCCCACCCATCCCGGCTGGAAGACCTGTTCGCCCTGGCATATCACGCCTGGTGTCTCGGTGGCAGTGCCGACGATGAAGACCAACACGTTCATCTTTGTCGCCCAGGTTTGCACGCCCACAACCACACAGTGAAGTTCGAGAAAAAGATAACTACATGTATTTACACCCTGTCTCCATGTTGTGTTTGTGCAGGAGACCATGTACGTCACAGAATGGAAATGGAGGCCAGGAGGATGGGCTTCGACACACAGAACGTTTGGAGAGTTTCTGACATCAACTCCAACTACAAGTACGTTCCCAAGACTTAGCAGACCTCTGAGCCGCATGTAGCACTGGTGGTGCAGGGAAACGTGGCTCTTCAGGAGGTGGATGTTGAGTTTCAGAGAGCTTTTTGAGATCTGTGACAGTGCAAAGCTGTCGCTGTGTCTTCAAACTGAACAGATTGCATGAAGAAGCGCTTGTGTATGTTTTGGCACTGCTAAACGCTGTGGTGGGAAGTAGGGTCTCTGCAATGATCTGATTTAATTAGTTTTATGTGGATAATGACTGGAAGGTGGTTGCAGTGAATAATGGTTACTTTAAAACCAGACAGCATGTGCAGGGATAAGGGAATGCAGCGTTAGTCATTTTTACATTAGTGGGTGAATTATAAATTAAAGTGGAACTTTTATGTACATTTCAGGCTAATTTATTTTTATTTCTGAGACCAGAAGGGCTGGGATTGATGGAGTTATTGTCACAAATCACTTTATTTACTTCAGACCGACCCTCTCCGTAGGCTGTCAGATCAGCCTGCGGGCAAAACGAGTGGATTGAGACTCTTCTGCATTAAGCCCCGCCTCCCGCCACTGCACTACATCGGGAGCGCGCACCGCACCTGCTTTCGCCGTCATTGTAACATCTCATAAACAGAAGGATTAGGCTCATGTGAACTCAATAAAAAAAACAAAATACAATGTCAACACATAGCATACAGCCCTACATGTTGGAACCTGAATCAGAGCCTGAAAACAAAGTGGAAAACAGCAACCCACAGCAACGAATGCAGCAGGATGTCTCTCTTTGGTAAACACACCAGCCATCGTTGGAAATAACTTTATCCGACGTTTTCCACCCGCCTGATGTATTTGTACATGCCCTTGTTAACCAGTAGAAGGTAACCAATCACCGAACCTTATCCCCCGGGACGTCACAAGGATTTCCAAGTAGAAAAAACTCTCTAAAACGACGCATTTTTCGTCGCCATGGAAACCGAACGGAGAGTGTGCTGGAACTCAAACATGCGTTTAGGTGATAAAAAACGGTGCCGTTCACATGTCTGATGAGGATTCAACACTGTAACACTGTAGAAAGCTCAGAAAACTCCAAATACCATAATAGCACCCCTTTAAATTGATAGCTGCTTTGGTCTTTTTTTTTTTTTTTAAAGTAAACATAATCTTTTTTTTTTCCCCCAAGCTGACACAGTTTAGACATCTTAATGATGTGATATGCTTTTCTGAAAATAACAGACATCACAGATACGCATGTAGTTCCATTAATTTATCCCTCTGTTCAAGCAGATTATTTTAGTAGCATGGAAAGAATTTTTATATAAAAGTTATTCTCAAACACTGAAGTTTCCCCTGGTCAGGCTGCTCATCCCTCTTTTAACTACAGTCTTGTCTGAGTGAGCCAATTGGGTAAAACAGCCCAGATTGTAACAGCCCCTGAACAAGTAGTGACATTACTGAGCGTTTGTGTTGTAATTTATCTGACATAAACATGGATTTCACTGAGACCCTTTTTTTTGTTTGTTTGTTTTGGGTTTTTTGTTTTTGTTTTTGTTTTTAAGATTTTAGTAGCTAAAATCAGAAAAGTTTCATTTATAGCCAATATTTTACTAATGTTTGTTCCTGTTGCTGTATTTAATGACAAGCTGGATTTTTCAGTGGCCAGTTTGTCTGTTAGAAACCTGATTTCCTTGTAGGAATATAAAACCAAGTACTGGAAGAGCTTTATAACACATTTATTTCTTCAGGAGCTAATGACTATATTTGATTTTTAAGTTTCAGCTTCACTCTTGTGATTTACAGCAAATGTTTCTGAAGTTGAAGTTGGACAGTGATGCAGAGGAAAAAGGCAGGATGCATTTCTAAAGTGACCTAACTTTACTCTGCAAATCTGAAAACTCAAACTCACTTCACACATTTCCATGTACAGGAACCCTAAAACAAAAAACTCTTCAAAAATATGCTCTCATCCCACAGAAAAATGTCTGCTTGTAAACACATCAGACTAAGAAGCTAAGATAAAGATTTAGTGCCAAAAAAATACACAAACACTTTTTTTCTTTTTTTGCACCATGTGCAAGACAGACATGATAAAACAAGGTTTGGTTTCAGTGACTGTAACAGAATGTGGCAGAGGGATGCAAGTAAAAACAGAGTGGTGCAACTTAATGATTAAGTGAAATACATAGATAAACACATAGTCAGATTATTACCAAAAATAAGAATAGCATGATCCTGTGGCATATTGATGGGTTACAACAACAAAAGACAAATTTGAGGATAACTAAAATGGATAATAATGAAAAAACTGATGATAATGAGTCAAAGGGAAAACAACAAACATGGTCTCCTTTAAAAAATAAATCATGTCTTTCTTAACTAGGAAGCACAGGTTAGTGTCTGTACTTCATATTTTTCTTTCATCGTTACTCTCACAGTCCAGGCTATAACATGTACAAACACTTTGCACAATTATTTAAAGCAGGCAGTAAAGATAGTAAATTCATATCTGTGTGAGCTGATAATATAGTTGTGTCAATAATAACATTGATGAACATAAATGTGCTCCAGAGGAAAAAGAAAGGTGAGTGTGTTCATCGGGCCAGTGAGAGCACATCCTGCTGAGAGAGACAGACACACAGGACAATGGGCTAATTAAACAAGCTGCAGCCTGCTGAGGCCCATGACTCAGCATAGTATTTTATTTTCCCACTTACACAAACACAGACGCACACAGTCTCTGCTTCCCTCTTTCAGCAGGTGAAGAAAGTATCATGGGAGAGAAAGGGGAGCAGAAGCAGATGGAGTCAGGGGGGTGACACTGAGATTTGTTGTCTGCTACATCTCTGAGTGATTGATGCAGCAGTGCTGTCTGAACACAGGAATGATCCACCAATATATTCTATATTTAGTCCTCTGCTGAAAACTCCTTGTTCCTCCTGCAGGTTGTGCTCCAGCTACCCGCAGAAACTTCTGGTTCCAATATGGATCACTGATAAAGAGCTGGAGAGTGTGGCTTCCTTCCGGTCCTGGAAGAGGATCCCTGTGGTGGTTTACAGGTAAGCTGTTGTGACACGCGGCGGCGGCCAGAGCATCTTATACTGACACAGCTTGCGTAACGGACTTATTTATTCTATTGCTTTGTGTTCCAGGCATCAGAAGAATGGGGCAGTGATTGCCCGGTGCAGCCAGCCTGAGATTAGCTGGTGGGGTTGGAGGAACACAGATGACGAGTACCTGGTCACGTCCATCGCTAAGGCCTGTCAGATGGACACTGGAGCCAAGGGAGCGCTAACCAGCCGCCAACGAGGGGAAGCTCCCGACTCTTCAGACAGTGATTTTGGTAAAGCTGGCTCTTAGATCCAGTTTGGGATAGCAGCTCATACTGATGCCAAACATCACAAAATAGAAGTGGTATCCAAGTGTAGAGCTATTTATTATGCACCTTCATAGTTTATATCATGCAGATTTAAAAAGATTTGCAGCCATTATCCAGCAGTGTCGCTGCACTATAATCAGTTTGTGTTACAAAATGTTGCAACGCTTTAAGTAGGACAGCTGTCGGTGCAGTTTGCACAGGAAAACGTCTCTTTGCATCTCTTTCAGGCTTCATTTTTGTTGTCAGAGACGACACCGATATGTCAAAATCTGAAGCGCTGAAACCTTCTTAAACACATTTCTAAACACAATAACGGGATGCAGAATGACTAGCAGCACATCGGTGACCAGGTTTGCAAAGCAAAGCAGTCTGTTTGCAGTCTCAGAGGAATTACTTGCCTCTTTGTGTGACAGCTGTTGAAAAGGGGCCTCCTGTGATCATCATCGGCAGAAGATATTGATTTTCAGCAGGTTACAAATGGAGTCTGTTTCTGTTAATGTGGACTGCACTTCTGGTTATATGATGCTCCTTTCAGGCTTTCTATCACCTGGTCTCCCCAGCAGGTTGATTGACTTCACTCTGTCGTCCTGCCTGTTTTCCCCAGACTCGTCTCTGACAGGCGGCACTGGCTGCGATGACAACACCGTCCCACAGAAGCTGCTGATCCTGGACGCCCGCTCATACACGGCTGCGGTGGCGAACCGAGCCAAGGGAGGAGGATGTGAATGTGAAGGTTGGTATGACCAAACATGCATTACTATTAAATTCAGCAGATTTTTCTGATTTCTTTTAAGAACTGATAAAAAAAAAAAATGTAAGCGTATATAATAATGCAAAGACCTTTTTCCTTTTTTAGTTATTGAAAAGAAGATAAATGCTACATTTTGTGTCTGTATCTCACAAATAAATCATTTTTATTGTGCATAACTTTTATTTTTACATTTGCTCTCAGAGTACTACCCAAACTGTGAGGTAATGTTTATGGGAATGGCCAACATCCATGCCATCCGCAACAGCTTCCAGGCTCTGCGAGCTGTCTGCAGTCAGATCCCGGATCCAGGAAAGTAAGTGGATCTGTTTGACCTTTCTCAGTGAGCAGCTCTGCCCTGGTTTGCACCACCCTTCCCTGTTTGTAATGGCTCCGGTGCACAGTAATATAACACCAGGCAGAAACGGGAACACTGCCACAGTGCAGTCTCGTTCTTACTGGACTGGCCAGCTTTCAGTCTGTACATATGATTTTTCCATACTGCCTGTGTTCTGCAGCATGCATGTGTAAACTATATGGGCTAAACTAGCTGCTGCAAAGTTTTTTTTGTTTTTTTTAAGCTTAAGGCTATGTATAATGACACTTACAGGCTTCCAGAGATAAAGTTTGGACCTTTCTTTTACTTATTAGCCTACAAACCCAATCGAGATGATGTGTTCATGCAATATATGACTCCAGATTGCATCCATCAGGAGAGATTCCATCTGGTGGAATAGTTGTCTCATCGATCTCTTCTTGTGTTTCCAGCTGGCTTTCAGCACTCGAAAGCACCCGTTGGCTGCAGCATCTGTCTGTCATGCTGAAGGCAGCCACTCTGGTGTGTTCAGCAGTGGAACGGGAAGGCCGGCCCGTCCTGGTACACTGCTCTGATGGCTGGGACCGCACGCCCCAGATAGTAGCCCTTGCCAAGGTTCTGTTGGATCCTTACTACAGGACATTAGAGGTGAGAGTCTCTCATTTTTAGACTTTTTTTTTTATTTTTTTAAATTTTATTTCCATAGAATTATACGTGATGCTGGCATGTTTCTTTTAATAAATGTAATAATATGTGCTCTCCATAGGGATTCCAGGTGCTTGTGGAGACTGAGTGGTTGGACTTTGGTCATAAGTTTGGGGACCGCTGTGGCCACCAGGAGAACGCAGACGATGTGAGCGAGCAGTGTCCCGTCTTCCTGCAGTGGCTGGACTGTGTTCACCAGCTGCTCAAACAGTTCCCCTGCTTGTTTGAGTTCAACGAGGCCTTCCTGGTGGGTGTTCCTTCAACACTTCGTCTCTCTCTTCCTAATAAATATATTTTCTGAGACAATTTCAGCCTCAAACTTGAGACATTTTTCTCAACATTACATGTTGTATATTATTTTCTGAACAGATTCCACTCTTGACAAAAAGCGTTCCCCTAAAATTAGCAGGAAGCAACAGGAAGAGCCAGAAATAATGTTTTAGAATGCCTGACATGAGGCTCCGTCTCCTTGTTTCCAGGTTAAGCTGGTGCAGCACACATACTCGTGTCTTTACGGCACGTTTCTGTGTAACAATGCTCGTGAAAGGGAGGCGAGGAACATCTATAAACGCACATGCTCGGTGTGGTCGCTACTTCGCACAGGAAACAAGAACTTCCAAAACTTCCTCTACATCCCCAGCCATGACATGGTACTGACCAGTTTTTCATCTTCTCTAACCTTCTTTTTAGCTTCCTGTGATACATATTTGTTGGTATTTCAGGCTCAAGTAAAGCTAATTAACAGATACTATCATTACTTCTATTGACCTACCATTTGCAATGTCGTTTGCCTGCTAGGTGCTGCAGCCAGTCTGCCATACTCGGGCGCTACAGCTGTGGACAGCTGTGTACCTGCCCACATCTTCCCCCTGCACTGCGGTGGATGAATCTGTGGAGCTCTACCTCCCTCCATGCGTCACAGGAGACGAGCTCACCTCCCGTTCCCTGGACAGGTAAGTTGGCTTGATGCATATCTAATCTGTGGTTATTATTCTTCTTGGTCATAACAAGTGCATTAGACCGCCCTCTAGTGATGGAAGGGGGTATTACCTAATTGTCAGCACATAGAGCAGCGATGTGAAACTCCAGTCCTCGAAGGCCGGTATCCTACAGGTTTTTGTTGTTCTACCAACACAGCTGATTCAAATCAAATTGATCCAGCAGCTTCTTGTCGACCAATTTATGAATTTTGATCCGGTGTGTTGGGAGCATGGAGACAACAAAAACCTGCAGGATACCGGCCTTCCAAGGCTGGAGTCTTGACACCTGTGGCATACAGTGAAAATGAAGTTTATATGTGTCTGTTTTTTCCAGACTTCCAAAGACTCGCTCCATGGATAACCTGCTTTCGGCTTTTGAGAACGGGATGCCCCTGACGCGCACGTCCAGCGACCCTAATCTCAACAAGCACTGCCAGGAGGGTCGCCCTGCTCTGGAGGCCTCGCCCGTCACAGAAGACGCATCTGGAAGTGGCGCTGATGAGGTTATCTCTGATGCTGGAGGGGAGATGCAATCTGGACATCAGAGTCCTGCCAAGACCCCAGAGGGAGACCCGGGTGCAGAGCGCTCTGAAGACACACTGGAGGAGACTTGTCTTACTACGCAGCCCCTGCCCTCTCCACCACTCCCCCCAGTGTCTGTCAGCACAGACATCACACTCACACATTCACACACTGCCTTGTACACTCCTGTCCTCGAAGCTTTGCCTCAAATGGCAAACCCCCCCCTCACACCGCCTCCACTGGAGGATGAGAGCCAATGTAGGACTGCTGAGAGCACCACGTCGCCCGCACATAAATCTGAGCCATGCTTACCTCTTCCATGCAAGAACACTCAGCCTGCAGCGTCGCTGCTTAATGGACACTCTGATGGCCAAGCAAACGGGCTCCCGGAACCAAAGCAGCGGACATCCCTGCTTCCCATGGAGGACTCCACCGAGACGCTCACAGATGAAGGAGAGCTCCCCCCCACGTTACCTTCCACGGTAAGCTCGAGTCATTTAAATGATGAGGAGGAGCCGGAGTTGCAGCCGCAGAGAGACAAAGAGGACACGAGGACTGATGTAGCAAAAGCTGGAGAACGGATGTTGGCAGACTGTGCCCAGGTAACCACTCGCCACCTGATCTCCCAGAGCCAGCTCTCAGACCTGTCCCTGCTCGGCTCTCACTGGGACAGCGTCCAGGGTCTGGTCCAGTCCGCTTACAGTCACCCTGCTGTAAGCCGAGCCCTGCAGTCCAACGCCTACCGAAACCGCCGGCTCGCTAGTAAACTTCTCCGTGCCCAGGGCTTCAGCATTGCCAGTGGGTCTCCGTGCTGCCGCAGGGAGGCTCTTTGTTGCCCCAGCAGCCCTCTGCAGGCTGGTTGGCTGTCTGCCGCCAGGAACGCGGGCTACAACGGGCTGTGCGGCCCCGCCATCGCTGCTCTGAACAGCTACTCCCTGGCAGGCCATCAAGTCCTGCCGGCTTCTTTTTCCTCCCCTTCCACTTCAAGCTCCCCTCCCCCGCCCCACACCCCAGCTTACCTCGACGACGACGGGCTGCCGGTGCCGATGGACGCCGTGCAGCAGAGACTGCGACAGATTGAGGCTGGTTACAAGCAGGAGGTGGAGGTGCTGCGGCAGCAGGTGCGGCAGCTACAGATGAGACTGGAGAGTAAACAGTACGACACCCCCCCCTCAGAGCCAGACGTCGACTATGAGGATGACATTGTGAGGAGCTTTTTCACTGATTCTTCTTTAAGGTTATTTATTTTCCGTCTGTCCTCTGATCTCACTTTGCTGTCTGGTTCAGACGTGTCTGCGGGAGTCGGACAACAGCAACGAGGAGGATTCTCTGTCCACCCACAGCGAGGACCGTCTGTCTGAGGGCAGCTGGGATAGAGTGGAGCGCAAGGACACAGAGGTCAGAATCCTTCGTTTGATGAAGCATCTGTCTGCTCCTCCTCTTTTCTTCTTGTCTTTCACCTGCATGACCCAGAGCACCTTTTAATTCCACCCGGTTTTGTCTGTAGGTCACGAGGTGGGTGCCAGACCACATGGCCTCCCATTGTTTCAACTGTGACTGTGAGTTCTGGATAGCCAAGAGACGTCACCACTGCAGGTAGGGTTTCTTCTTCTTCTCTTTCTTACATCAACAAGCATGAGCACAAATCTGTCTTTATCCAGAAATATCATCAGGTGTAGCTGAAGCGTCCACATTGAGACAAAAACGCAGGTAGACACTTCTGCTCGGTGCAAGGTTGGAGGAAAGTACAAATAATTCTCAGCCCTCGCATTTTATTATTTGGATGAACTCAAAGAATTATTATTCATTGAGAACAGGAATATGGTAGCGACTGATGCGTTTATTCTACTTGTGATTTTCTCTGTTTATTTTTTGCCTTTTTGTACCCATTTAATGTACAAAGTATTGATTCATTTGTCATAACAGGCATTTATTAAAGATCTTATTCTGCTTTGTATGTTAGCTTAGCTTCACACAAACCGTGGGAACTTGGTGATCAGCTTATATTTTTGGCTCTGTGCACCGTTAACATCATGTCTCTATGATACTGCTTACCCTTTTCTTCGCCTGGATCAATGAATTTTGACTTTTGCATTTTTATGACTTCTACTTGTTATGTACGCACCTCAAAAAAAAAAAATATGTATGTGTATATATATGTATATATAATATATATATATATATATAGATATATATATAGATATATATATATATATATATACACACACACATATATGTGTGTGTGTGTGTGTATAATGTAAAAACATTCATATTTGTTTCTTGTTATAAAACAGCCATCTAAGAAGCTAAAAAAAAATAAATAAATAAAAAAACCTTCATGTTTATGCATCCGGTAGTCAAACTGATCAGATTTAAAAATCACTTTTCCAGAAAAACTCAGGATGTGTTTTCTTTTCGCGGGGGGGGGGAGGATGTTTTAGCTTCTCAGCGTATTCAATTTGTTGCAGCCTGATTCTGTGCAAGCTGCAGCTTGCAGTTAAAAGATAGTGACCAGGAATTTCTTCAGCCTATGAGACCAAAGCTTGGAAGATGAAAAGAATCGGACTCATGTGGATCAGTACGGAGCACGATGCAGGGCAGAAATCTGTCACTATTCATGCACAAAACTCTTAGTTGATACAGACAAAAGTAAAACTGAGTTGGATTCTAAACTAAAGAGATTTTAATAAAGTTTGGTTGAACTTTTTCAATGTGTTAATAAATCTTTTTTCTACTTTCAGAAACTGTGGTAATGTGTTCTGTAAAGACTGTTGTCACCTGAAGCTCCCCATCCCGGACCAGCAGCTGTACGACCCGGTTCTGGTGTGCAACACCTGCAACGACCTGCTCCTGGAGTCCCGCACACGCGAGATCCGCAGCCAGCAGCTTAAGAAGGCCATCGCCACCGCCTCCAGCTGAGAGAAGGACCGCGTAGCGTGGCCCGCCTCTGCTCTGTCCTGCTCATTTCGGACAAATGAGCCGAGCGCCTCGTCGTAAGCTCAACCTGCGGTCGTTTCGGCTGCGGGGGCTAGCATCGAGGAGTTGTTTCTCTTTGGGAGGCTCGGGTTTGAACGGAAAAGCGCCGAGACTGGAAGAAAGAGGTGGATGGAAGCATATTAGAAGGTGGTGGCGGTGGGGGAAGGGGAGGGGTGGTTCCTTGCAGAACAAACCCCTTATTGTTCAAAGACATTTTTCCGGCTGGAGTGCTGCAGCGTCCTGCTGCCTCCGCACGGCTCGGTCCTCTTAACAGTACCCTGTCTGAGACACCTCTCTAACCTGCCCCTCCCCACCTTGTTGGTCCCGAGCACCTGCACCCTCCTGGCAGACTGTCTCGCACTTCAGAGGACAATCGCTCGCCCTTCCATGTGTCGGGAACTCCAAAAAGCCTTTACCTGTAATACTGGAGGCTTTCAACTTTAAAAAGAGAAGAATTGCTGCTACAGTATTTAAAAGTCTAATTTTGTATTCTTATTTTGTGCACTACTAGCTGCTGTGTTTTTGAGGGAAACTGAGACCAAACTTGAGAAAAAAGGGAGAAATCTGCTGTTTACTTTGCATCTTTATTTTTCGGAGCCTGAATGTAACGTGCTGGGGGCAACTGGATGGAGTTTCTGTTCAAGTGCATTTGGTGGGTCGTATAAATGTTCATTGCTGCAGTGTGTTCTCAAAATGATGCGTACGCACAGTCGACGTGGTTGTTTTTCTCAACGCTTCTCCGGTATGGCCATGTTGCATCGTTAGACGTTGTGAGGACTGCGTTTTGTTTTTGGGCATACAAGAAGAGGACGGATCGAGTTGGGAGACGGCGATGGTGGGTTTTTTTCTTGTTTGTTTTTTGTGATGTGACGGAGGGAACATCTTAAAGTTTTATGCTGCGGTTCTTGTATGGCTCCGTGT
Organism: Telmatherina bonti; assembly: GCF_933228915.1. Taxonomy (NCBI): domain Eukaryota; kingdom Metazoa; phylum Chordata; class Actinopteri; order Atheriniformes; family Telmatherinidae; genus Telmatherina; species Telmatherina bonti. The sequence continues at coordinate 29,246,081 of NC_136628.1, read as the reverse complement.
CCACATAAAGCTTGATGTGCAGCTGACTGATGACTCCTCAGACTGGGAACTGTCAGTGCAAACCGCTCGGGACGACTGAAGACTTGGATTTTTGCTTTGTTTTGCTCGGGGGAGCTCGGCTACAAACCCTTTTCAAAATGTTTGTGTCTACTGGTGGATCCTTGAGACGATAGTGCCATATTTAGTTTTGTCCTTTTTTTTTTTTTATGGACAGCAGCAGGGTTCCAATTGGCCACATCTGTGTATGTTTTAATAGTGCAGATATTTAGCTGCTTAATAACACTGAGACAACTAAAGATTAACAGATGGTTAGATAACGAGAATGATGGGATATGACCGTAATTAGTAAACCTCTGTGGCTATCCGTCGTCTAATACTTGGGATGTTTTTTATGCACGGAGTTGAAGTCAAAAGGAGCTCAGAAATGTAACATACATAGTTATCTGATCATTAGTGGTGGCTAAAACCTGTCACTTAAAGAATAATTGTTGTAAAGAAATGCACTGTATAAGTTAAATCCAATGGGTTAAAATAAAAGAGTATATCAATGAGCGGGTTCCTGTCCTGGTGATTTACTGACTGATCTGAAAGGCAGCAGGCAATTAGATTTTCACTCTTGCATGTGTCGAGAGGATTAAAACCTCGTAGGCGTGAATAAACAAAAATAAACATGACGAGGCAGAATTAATCAGTGGGTGCATTAAGAGGCTGTGAACGACTCTGTTAAACACTGGAGGGAAGAAATTAGAATATAACTGTGCCACAAAGCAAAACAAACATTAAACCTTGATTAAATACTTTCAATTAAATACCTTTTGTGTGCGTGTGCGTGTGTGTGTGTGTGTGTGTCCAGAAAAGCCGGAGAAGGAAAATCTGGAGGTTTTTACACGTCGTTACTTCCTGTTGGTGCTCAAAACGATCATTTTCTCACAACAGAGCAAAGAAAAAAATGCTGAAAGTGAGACGTTCCAGCTTAAACTTGGTGATGACATGTTTAGCCACAAAGGTGGAAAAGTAAGCAGAAGAAAAGAAACAGCTGGAGGAAAATTTTGCAACTTTTAAAATGTTTAGGTGTCAATAAAATAAAAAAAAACCAGCACATAGAAACTGAGGCACAGTTTCGAAGAAGTGTTTCTAGAAGTAAAGTTGCTAAGACTTTAAATATGTCATCAACAGTACATAATATCATCTGGAGAGTGCATAATACTATTGGATACGCAGTGAATATTTGGACCCCCAGGCAGCGCCGCCTGAGGGTCCAACATGACATGATTTTGTCACAGAAATCATTGTTTTACAAACACTTCCATAAATAAACACAGCTCACTGACATCCACACATGGCTGCAAGCGCCTGCATACTTTGCCTGCAATGACATTTTGCAGGGACTTTATGTCTAGTCATCTAAATAAATTGGTGATATAAGCAGTACTATTTTCATATTTAGACTATTGTTCTGTAATTTGGTCCAGTAAACGTAACCTCGATATGCTGCAGGTAGCTCACAACAAAGCTGCAAGATTAGTTCTGCAATGTCCTTATCAGCCCAGTGTTCATGTAATAAATTGTCTGACATGGTTACGTGTAGGAGGGATGCAACGTTTACCGATATGTTTAGTTAAAAAAAAAAAAAAAGTAATGACCAAAACATCTGAAATATTGTATAGAAGACTAATTTTTCACTTTACAGGGCAGAAGTCAGCAGGTTGTTTTTCTTTTGTTGCCTTTATGTAGAACTAATCTAAAACAGAAGCCTGCAAATAACAGGCACAGAATCAACTACCAGATTTTTTATTTTAGATTTTATTTTATTAATATGGTGAACTTTAAATAGAAGCTAAAACTAGTTCTGTGTTCAGCAAAAATAATATTTTTGAGTAACAATAATTTTGAGTCATAAAACAAGATAATTCCTTTGCATGGAGAGAGGAATGTAAATATAATACCACTGTGAACATCGACCAAGTGTTGCTGTGTGTGCTGTCTGTGTTGTTGAGTGCTTGTCTGTTAATGTGTTTTAAGCAAATGATGTATAAGTTGATCATTTTGAGACCCAGGAAGAGTAGCTGCTGTGAACTGACAGCAGCTACTGAGGATCTAAAATACCAACTAACCAGCGAACTAAACTGCAGTTTAAGCTCTGTGATGTAAACAGCAGCCATACTGTACGTGATCCAGACACACTGTAGTCTTCTCTTTAATATGTTTTACAGCAAAGTGGAACTCTGGCCTGCAGCCAGGCAAATCAAAATTAGATTTACTTTCTTCTTCTCAAATCACAGACACTGTGTCCTCCATGTGACTGCGCTCAGTTCAGAAGTCTGTGTCTGTGATGGTGTGGAGGTGCATGCGTACCTGGAGAACTGGGAACTCACACTTTGTGAAAAGCCCCATCAATCCCAAAGGATACATACAGATTTTAGAGCAACTTATTCCCACATCCAGATGTCTTTCAGGGAAGACCTTCCATATTTTAGCAACCATACTGCGTTTAGGACAACAGCATGGCTCTGAAGTAGCCGGGTCCAGGTACTGCAGTCCAGACCTTTCCTGTCATGTGCCGCGTCATGGAGCACAAATTACTACAAAAATTACTCTGTTCCTGCATGTTTCCCACACATTTCCAGACTGGAGAGGAGATGATACACCGTGGAAAACATCGCCATGTTTTCAGTTCATTTTATGTTACACTTTGACTGGGAATAAAATGTTGTATGACATTTAAATGCCGCTGCATCTGGTATCTATTTGCATTTTTTATTGGGTCACAACCTAAAGCTAGGGGAAAGAAGGAACAAGAGCAAAAATACTTCAGATCTTAACACTTGTTTACTACTCAGACATGAGATAGTTTTTCTTTTTGTTTGTTTGTTTTTTATTCTAAGACAAATAAGGAGTAGTTTCAGTGGAAAAAAAACAAAGGTTTTCCTTTTTTTTTTAGTTTTTTGGTCTTTTTCCCCTCATGAACACTAAGTGGAAAGACACATACCTGCTCTGCACTGAAACCACAAAAACAAAAGAGAATAAAATATAACTTTTAGAGCACACAAAATGAACAAGTCTACCTGTGAATACCTGACTAATCAGCTTTCTAGACAAACTCAAGACTTCTTTTTCACCCCAACGCCACGTCTCCATAAATCTGTGCAGAGATGTTAACAGAAAGTTACCGGTCAGCTAAACGTATTTCATTCAGGACGAGCTCTGAAGTTGTTCTTCCATTTCTCCACCAGATGGTGTTTTTTATCAAGAGAAACTCATGAGCTTCTGCAACAAGAGCTCTGCAATCGAATCATGTGATTGTGCAGAATTGTAAGGCTAGAGATGTCTTTAAGTATTCGTTTCCATTTTATTTATATGAAAGTCAGTTTCTTAATACCTTATAAACACATACATTCAGTGTACATAAAGGCAAAACCCTCACACACCAGCCAGGTCCAGTTGTTCAGACCAGTGACACCTCTCCAGAACAGCAACCTGAACTACGTCTTGATTTCTAATAAAGAAAATTCTGCAAATGTCCTTCACTGTACTCGATCAGAATGATCCATAATTCAAGTATTGTAGGTCTCTGCAAGGTGAATAAAAATAAAGGTGACCATTCTAAACATGTTTGGGAGAAAAAGTAAAAGAAGGATGTTGAAATTCATGCAAAGCTTGAAAATTTTTTTGTAAAAAAAAAAAAAAAAGATTAAACTCTTGATGACCTTATTGATGCAAAGCACAAAACCCTCATTTTATTTTATTTGAAGCAGGATAGATAAATATAGATGGATTTTTACTTTGTTGCTTCAGAATGTCTCACATTTTTATTATATGACTTTAGATACATTTTCATTAATTCAGCTGTCCAGCATTAAGAGAAATGTCTTATATCCACATATATTTACACTAATTCACTCTAAATTGTGTAAAATAAAATTAAAAAAAAAAAAGTCAGACTGGCAGAACATATTGTCATATTCCTGTTATTTAATCTAAATAAAGTTGAAGATCTCACACACTGCTGGTTAATGCATGCAGGTGGATGACTGACGACCTGGTCCACAGGATGAAGTATTCATGGTAACTTTTCTGAATGCAGAAATTGGATCTAAATGTGCTTTTATTTTATAAATGTGCTACTTTTATTTAAGTAAATCGTTTGGAGACCTTTTCCACCATGAACAAAATAATATTCATCATGTTTCTGTGAACTGACAGGATGCATGGACAGACTTCTAATTTGTTTTTTGTTTTTTTCTACTCTGAGGGCCACCTTGAGTTATACCTGTAGAGTAGTCAGAAGCCCATAATTACTGACACCCCCCCCCCCCCACGTCATGGACCATCAGGAAGCTCTTGACTCAATCAGCATGACAGTAACGATTGCGTTACTTGTGCCCTCCTCGCACCAGGAGCCCCATTGATTGGCCCCTTCACACCGGAGCTCCCATCATTGCAAGGCTTTATTAGAGGCGATACCCGAAGAGGGAGGGGCTACACTTTCTTTCCTGTGCGTGCTGATAGATAAGTATAGGACCCCCCGCAAGAATGCGATCACATTGGGAAAAAACAAGCCATTGTGTTGTCTTCTCTCTGTCGTGTGAGGAATCCTCCAACATGCAGCAGCAGCAGCTGGTCATCCTGCCTGTTCTCCTGGCATCTTTCTGGACAGTTTGCTCAGCAGCAGGGGGTAGGTCTCTAAAACACCTGCTTATATTCATGTCGATATTTTATTAGTCCTAAAGAGAAAAAATTAGGGAGGGAAATTGGGACAACTGGATGAATCACTAGTTATTTGTTCCATAATATTATCTGGATGTATTTGCCTCCAGTATTTCAGCTTGTATTTAAGTATACTTGCTTAATGTTGCCCTAAAAACAACTGTTATAGGCTATCTAATCATTTATTAATTTTCAATACCCGAATTATTGAAGATTTTTAGTACATTTTGGTAAAATAAATTATCAATAAATATGAGATGAATGAAACAGAAAGTCTTTCTGATGCTCACTAAGGTAAAGTTGCTTTTTTTTCCTAACATGGTCGTTCACTTCATTCAGTTGGCAAGTTGATATGTTGCGTAATTCCACAAAGACAACGGAAATTTCAGGATAAATCCACAGATTTCTGTGGAAATTTAAGCTTCGGGGGAAAAATAGGCTTCATCTCCAAAAGACACACCAGAAAAGTCCCAAAAATGCGCTCCACACGCCGTGTCCGTTACGTGGCTCCGGGCAGTCCTCGGTGCGTCCGAGCCGGTTCCACCGCCGAGGGCAGGAGAGGGCGCGCGCATCAGCTGAGCGCGAGACAGAAGCAGGTGGATCTGACGGGCTGTGATTCTCACAGAGTCTCCTGCGTTTGGACACCCTTCTTCTCCTCCCCTGCCCCACCTCTCTCCCACTCTCGTGCACCTGCTCAGATCCACATGGAGCCAAAGACAGACGTTTGTCTCCGTTGTTGCCGCATAGCGTCGCGTCACGCGCAGCCATAATGCGTCCAAATTCTCAGCTGCAGATTGTGACGCGTTATTTAAAAAAAACCCAGAGATTTGGCAACGTAAGTCCACTGGAGCAAATAAGCAGCGAAACTTGGTAGAAATGGCATTAAATACCCACATTGTTTGTTTGTTTCTCTGTTTAAATCCAACATGTCCAGTTTGTGATGCATCATGAACTTAAATGTTTGGCAGCTCAGAAGGTGCCCGACTGGCAGATGAGTCAACTAAGATCATCAAATGAAAAGACCAGAAGGTCGTTGGTGGATTAATTGGCCTGATGGCAGCCGCATCATCTCAGATAACTTGAACTTGATCTTTTGGGACTGCGTATAAATATAGCACGCGACTTTTCAGGTGTCATCAGCATGATGCCGCAAAACTTACCCTTTACGAACCTTTTTTGCGCACTTTAATCCCACAATATCTTCTTCTCCAGGTGGCCTTTGTGTCTGCTTGTGTGAAACTGGTCGTCTCGCTGTCAGTGGCGCACGCAATCGCACCATAACAACCGATCAGATCTGGACATGTTTGTTTTTATGTTGCTGCCTTTTGTTTTTTGTTTTTTGTTTTTTGTTTTTTTTTTGTGTGTGTGTTTTTTTTTTCTCTCTTAGCAGTGTCCGCAGTTTATTCTCTTCACAGAGCTCTTAGATCTATTGAAACCCGTTCATATTGTTCACTTTCTCTGCGCGACACGGAGAAGAACAAGGCAAGCCCTGATTGGTCAATTATTATGCGGACAAAAATCTGATTGGCTGTGAGGGAAAGACAAGCCGCTGGGCCCAGAAAACAGATTTTTTTTTTTTTTTTTTTTTTTTTTTTTTTTACAAATAAAATAGGTTTTTAGGTTACTTAAATGACTTCATCAGCAAAACTTAATCTGCGATGTGACCATTTCCCCCCAAGAAGTGGATTTCCTGTGTTGTAATAGTGCCTGAAAGCGGCATTCAAAAAAGAAATTGTTTTTTAGTTTGTCTAAACCCAAAAACACTCTCATAAACACAGTCGAATAAGCCTAAATCGTATAAATAAATGATTTCTCATGCCTTTTTCCTATAATTAGATTTGTTATTAAATATTAACTATTTAAAAGTAAATTAAAATGTAAAAGATGTTTTCAAATTTGTACTTAAATAAAAAAAATAAACTACATTCCACATTTGCTTTTTGACAAAACATGAGCAAATGAGTCTAGCACAAAGACTAAACCCCCTATAAAAAGCACCTAAAACTAAGGTCATGGGTGAGGAGTTCATCATCCTCACCATGTTGCTGAAAATAGAACACTTCCAAATTACCAACAAAGCTGTCAGACATATAGTCAAATAAAAAGTTTTATCCAGGCTTTAGTGAGAGAGTAATTCGATTTTTCTATAATCCACTGCATTTGTATGCATTCATCTTGCATGCATACAAATCCTGCAGCAAGAATATATATACAATTTTTAATCCCAAAAATAAACAGATAATGGACATTATGAGCATCGTTTTATGCTCTCTAGACACTGTGGGGAATGATGACACAGTTGAATGCCATTTGATCAAAATTTTCAGCAGGAAAAGGGGGCAGGAAAAGGCTTGCTAGCATGGCGAAGAAAGCCAGTGTTGACTTCCTTTGCAAACACAGGGAGAACTCCTTAAACAAATCTAATAACAGAACACGAGAACCTCCCTGTATTTCTTCAATAGCATGTGTTTTTCATAAATATTTGATTTGTGAGATAGCTGCAGATTTTTGTCTCAGGGGTGAAACAAGTCAACGGATTGTGAAATATTAATAAATACTTCTGACGGACACGTCAGAGTGGGACTCGTTGATGCAAAAGATTGTTTCTGTTTATTCTGACAGCAAGGCAACTTTTTGTGAATAGGATGGCAGTTCCTGTGGATTAGGAGCTTTTGTGTAACCAAATATAATGACTGACCTCAACCAACATGAGAACAATACATTGTTTCCAGCAAGGAAAGAAAAATACACCATCAATACAAGGAAATATTTGTAAATATATACATTTGAAATCTAGCTGAACCCTTGCCAGACTGTACGGGAGGAGAAAACATCCGATTTTGCTCCAACAAGCTGAGACTTGATGGTGTCACTTAGAAGTTCACAATGACTGATTATTTGATTCACATGCAGCTTGTGGAAATATTTTCTGTTGAAACCAATTGGATTTTTATTTTCCAATTAACCCTCAAATGAATTATTCTTTCTCTTCCAGACTGGTGCTATCAATCCCAGTTTACCTGTGATCATCAGTGCAATAGTAAGTGTATTAATAAAATGTATTATCTTTGTACTTTAGAGCTGCAAATGGAAACAGCCAGATTATTATATTACACAACATTTTTCTCAAAACCTACAAACTTTTGAAAGGCAGTGGTTAATTTGAATTTGTTCAGGTTATACTGATCCGAAACAGGCAGCTGTGGCTGAACCGTGGACAGGAGGTAATGTGAACCCCACATTACCTCCTGATGTATCTATTGGGGTATAGATGTGCAAAGCATTTAGTATATAACATGTAGAAGTGCTTTATGGGAGATTGTGACATGTAGTGTCGAAGTGCTTTGAGTGGTCAAGACGACTTGAAAGGTGCTATATATAAGTACAGTTCATTGATCACAACCATCACTAGAAAGTAAAATGTAGAGTTCAAGTTTATGTCTGAATAAGTTCAATCTTGAAACACACCAATGAACATACAAAAAGTTAAAAATATGATTAAAGAAGGTTGTTTGGATCCTGAAGTCCTGCAGCACTTAAAGACTTTAATGAATGATTCTGATTTAAAAACAGTCAGTAATGTCGAAAACATTCAAATGCATTGTTTTTTTTCCAGGTGTTATGTAAATAAAAAAGACTGTATTTGGGGAAATAAACTGAGTATTATAAAACATTAGTCTTCATTTATAAATGATGGACAAAGAGGGACGTACGATAAAAATAGACAAATTAAATACCGAGGCCATGACCATTTAATTTCATTCATTTTGCATCTAGACTCTAGTTTTAACATCTGACACATCTTTCTAACTTCATGTTGCCCATTTAACCATGTTTAATAGATGCAAAATGGATTTGAGAGCTAACTTCATAATAAAACCAACTGAATGCATTTTTAGATATTTGACCTAAAAGTAATTGTAACTTTAGATTATTAAAGGAGCTTTGATCCCTGTGATATTTCATACATGTAGTCCTTAATCTTTCAGTGTCATGTGGATAAAATCACTACAAAAAGAAGCTCAATAACGACACAGAACCAGTGCTGTCTGCTTGAGGATGTAAATGAGACCAGACTTAAAACCAATCAGCTGAACTTATTTACTGTTGGTTATTTCCTGATTTTAGCACCAGAAAAGTGGAACCATGCCAACAAGGACTGTGGGAAAACACTACAGTCCCCCATCAACATTGTCACCAGAAAGACAATTAAAGATGAACGTCTGACTTCCCTGAAGTTTGAAAACTACCAGCACATCTTCCAAAGCACCATCAAAAACAACGGTCACTCTGGTGAGTTTACTCTCCGTTCAGCAACAAATAACCCTAAAGGCCCTCAGCTGTTGTCTGATCTCTTTGTGTTTTTAATGTCCAAACCAGTTCAGGTTGGGGTTCCCCATGTCAGCACCATCTCAGGTGGAGGCCTGCCAGACACCTACAAAGCTGTGCAGTTCCACCTGCACTGGGGCAACAAGGGAGGGCCCGGCTCAGAGCACACCATCGATGGGGAGCAGTATCCCATGGAGGTAAATCATACTCCTGATCAATGCCTTCTGTGAGAGGGTGGCATAACTAAACAGCTGCCATACCACTAATTTACTCTTTTTTCTTTATAATACATTTGCAGTAGGAAAAAAGAAAAGATTATTCCGTGACCAAAAAGCTAGAAGCACAGTTCAGATAAAAAGGAGAAACATCTGGATGGTTTTTCAGGGAAATGGTTAAACTTCAGTCCAGGAAGCTGTTCTGAAGGTTTTAGAAGTTTTTCTGCTTCAGCACATCCCAACTCACATGAATAGATCATTGTGCAGAGGCTTGCAACAAGCTGTAGGACACATTTTATTAGAATGAGGTGTGTTGCAGCAGGAAACTTCTAAAACCTGCAGGACATCTTCGTCATGAGCTAAGTGCTTTGCAACATGTTTTATTTAAAAGCAGGAAAAAATACTTGAGCAGAATTAGCTGATAAAGTTCTCACATTTTTCTCTTGGTCTCATTTAGGTTTTTCATGCGCTGCATAAAACATGACTGTGTGTATGTTTTCTTTTCAGCTACACATCGTTCACATGAAGCTCGGCTACGCGGATCTGACGACGGCGCTGAGCGATCCGGAGGGGGTTGCAGTTCTTGGGTTTTTCTATGAGGTAGCCCCTGTAAACCCTGGAGTTTCAGCAGACCTGAGTGTGAAATAAAACACATCTCATATGTGTGTTTTTCTTTTTACTTCTAGAAGTCCAAAAGTGCAAATCAGAAGTATGAGCCCATCATCAACGTGCTGCAAAGCATAAGACAAACAAGTTTGTATTGTTTTGCAATCCAACTCAAAACCTGGGTGTTTGTTGCCAAAGGAGATGGTGAAAAGTTTGTTGCTAACATTGATGCTTCTCTGCTTTCAGACGGTAACTCATCTCTGCGTGCCATCTCCCTGGCCCAGCTGATTCCATCTGAGCAGAATATGACGTCTTACTACCGTTACAAGGGTTCTCTGACCACCCCAGGGTGCACCGAGTCTGTCATCTGGACTGTGTTTGAGAACCCGATCCCTTTGAGCACCGAACAGGTTGGAATTAGAGACTAACTGATTTGGTTTCTTCTTATTTAAAGTGACTTTATGTGAATATGACATCCATCAAATATGGTAAAAATGACTGATATAGTGGTGCCGTTCATAACACACATGTCTCATCCTCCAGAATCTTACTTCCTGTGTTTTCTTCTGCTTTTGCAGCTGAAAGCTTTTTCTGAGCTCCAGTTCCACGATGGCAAGCTGATGGTGGGAAACTTCCGGCCTGTCCAGCCCCTAAATGGACGACTGGTGTATCGCTCAGGAAGTACCGTGATCCTGGTCAGCTCTGCCCTCCTTATGGCTGCTGTCGCCATGGCGTTGGGTCTGTCCCAACCCAATTAGAGCAAGGCATCCCTTGCTGCACTGCGACATCCACGAACACAAAAAAAATCTGCATCGATCCTCAGCTGAGCCTTGGCTTCCACCATCTTTATTGCATGGTTGCTAAGATGACGGACCATGTCGTAGTGCAGGGATTGCCCATCTGGTGTACCTCCCCTTATGACACAGATGACAAAGACGTTCGTAAGGAAGGTCTTATGAGAGGTGCCGTAAGGGTTCGATCAGCATTCATGCATGTGTAGTCAAGCAGTAAGTCTTATTTTAGCATTACGAATGTGCCATAAAGCAGGTTTCCAGGCACTCAAAATGAATCCTCAGCCTCTAAACCAAAACCTTTTAGTCGAGTTGTAATCACAGCTTCAATCATGACACTATTACACACATCCACCCTGTCCAATGTCAGGTAAATTTAGTCTCTGTTAATGCCTGAGTGAGTTGCCAATGGTTTGAGCTCGGTGTGCAGACGTCAGCCAATGACCTGGCACGTGATGTGTTGTTCGTAATGGAGCATGTGAACGGCATGCAGTTAAAAATAGCAGAACCAAGTTATAACAACAAGTTCTATATCAAAGCCAGCGGTCAAAGGAGTCAGCAGTTTGGCTTTTTAAGTCCAGCAGCACACAGGGATCCTACCAGGTCTGCCGATTTGGGAACGTGCCAGAAAGGCAAGTCCATGAAGAACAACTGTGATGTTCTGAGAGCAAAGCTGCAGCTTCTCTCCTCCCAGAGTCACCAGAGGCTAACGGGGAGACATGTGGCTACAGCATGAGGATGCAAACAACACATCTCCTTAAAACCAGCTTCAGTACCTTTATGCATCTCATAGATGAATCGCATGAATCTGCATGTGTTTGTTTTCCATAAACTAAGCGCAGCCTCCGTGACTGCCAGAGTGAAGCTGCACACACGAAACTGAGCTCGCCAAATCTTGTTTTCCCAGAAATCAACAAAATAATCTCAGTGAGCTTCCTCTAAGAACATTCAACTGTGTTCATGACTTGTGTTCCAGGCTCTCGGATGCACTGAATGTTACCGACTGTGACTTTGACCATGCTGAGTTCTCGCTCATTCATTCAGAGGACTTGTTATGTATTCTTGTGAGAGATCTGTGCAATTTTCCAGCAGGATTTATTGTGATTGTTGTGCAAGGAATCTGTATTTTCCCGTGTTTCACGAGACATAGCTATATTTCTATGGTGTGTCGTTGTACACATTTATTTATGTACTGAATGTGCATATTAATGATACGCGCCGTTATTGTTATTTATGTATTACAAAGTTTATATATAGAATGCAAACCCATGCGAGGCATCGACTTGTTCTCGACCAGTTGGGTGCATGAGACTGTCTGCTCGTAATGCCTGAAAGTTTCAGATCATATGTTGAATGTGTTTAAACTGAACAATAAACTACATGCCTTTTTATGACTGTCTTCTGCCTGCATAGGCGCAGATCAAGTTACTTGATCAGGTGATCAAAACAGTATTTTACCCTTAGCGTCAGTCATTTATGCACAGTAGCTGATGTAAGAACACACTGTGTTGGTTCTGCTATTTGTCGGCTGGCTCTCACACACATACAAGCTTCTCAGTTTGCGAACCAGTTTCCTTTCTGTCCTTTAAGGGCGTTTGAGCATAGATCCCAGTCCCTTAATCCGTTTCTAATTTACCCTTTTCTTGTTATAGAAGCAGTTTTTGGTCAGAGTTCACTTTCATGATTAACAACATGTATTGAAGCCACCAGATGTACACAAGCACAGTAAAACGTGACATTATATTCTAATTTAAATACAAAAAAATCTTCTTTTACGATAGAGTGCAGGTGCTTCTTCTAATTATTTTACATCTCCCTCCCCATTAGCCCTTTTCTCCTCCGTCTATAAAAGGCTTATTGTGACAGAGAAGCTTAGGAAGACTGCAGCATCCCACAGAGGCATGCATGGAGGCTGAGAGAGGATACACAAAAGCTTGAATGAAAGCCTCCTTCATTCCCCTGCTTAAGCTACATTTGCTTCTTTAGTTAAGTATCGGCAAGGGCTGGGGATCAAGGGGTGGTGGGGGGTGCTTAATATCTGGCATTGGTACCTTGTGATCTTCTAGTGAACAGCACAAAACCAACACAGATGCGCCGCTAACTCCTAAATCTCTTCTCAAATGCACCAAATCTATGGGGTATCCACGATAAAGGATACCTTTTACCTGAGAGAAACCAGAGGCATCCTCATTGTGAATGAGACCCAACCTGAAACACGTGTGGCTGCCCATCAGATAGCAGCTGCTGGTAAAAGTCACTGGGGCAATCTTTGTCCCTGTGGTCACTGTTCATCTAAAAAACAAACAGTGTCACCTTTACTGTTTCTCTCCTGTCTGCCGGACTGATGGATGCTGCAGTGTGTGCGTCTTCAAACCAGTCTGTCACCGTGGAATATTTGGGACAGAGTCTTCTTTATTCTATTCCTATTCATACACCTGCAAACCTCATTATTGCTCCACCAGTGATGTAACTCACAGAGACGTCTGCCAGCTATGCTCATGATGTAACATTAGCCAGGAGATAGAAAAGAAACCCTCTCCCCACATCTTGCCAGGTACTTTTATCAGCAAGTCCACAGCCATCCCTAAAATTTGCAAGCAGAAGTGATGCTTTGTGCTTTCACCTTTTGCACACAGTGGCTTTCATTTAGAGGAAATTACACATTTATAGTAAGCCAATATAAATTATTTATGTCTCTATTTATGATCTCTATCTGTCCTCTCATTTACTCACAGCGCTGACATAACTTTACATGAAATTCCGTGTTTAATAATGAGAAAGAATGTCGCGCCTTTTTTTCCAGAGCAGCTTTAAACTTCATTTTCAAAAACCTCGCTTGTTGACACTTGCTCTTTAGTTGCAAGGGAAGTCAGCAGTTGTCGAGGTCAAAGTGAACACAAAGCAGAGCGATGAGCTGTCTCTTTAAGGCTCTTCTGCATCTTAATGAGTGCTGTGACGTGTGAGGTGTTGGGGGAGCAGTATCTGGTTTAAATGAACAACAAACAGATCTGAATCTGCCACAACATTAACAGCTGAAGCAAACATACGTTTCTGGTACCTTTATGTAAAAAGTTTTGGGAAAGTGATATTACTTACTAGCAGAGCCTTCTGTGTTTCTTGAGGGGGAGCTGTAAACCAAAGGGCTTCAGGTCACATGAGAAACGGATCTGCTCCTGCAAAGTTACAGCATCTGGTTTCTGAAGAGGGCAGCCCTTCGGAGCGCTAACACGCATCAAACACCGCATACTGAGTTAGTTAACGTCTAATGTTTCTTTCAGTATCATTTATATGTTTAATTGTTTAATTTCTTCCACAGATAAAAGTTGCAGTTTCAGTGTCATACGGCAACACAACGTGTGCAGAGTTCGATATTTGTGCAAAAAGCAGTCGAGAGTCACTGCAGTGGGATGTAATGGGCTATTATTCATTAAACAACCCGGTTGATGTCCTGAAGGATTACATTCAGAAGGTTTGAGCTGAAGCTCCTTCAAGGCATGAAGCGGTTGTGAGAGATTGTTCATGATCGTGTCCTGAATATTCTCACCTCAGTCACTTGCGCAAGAAACGTCCATCTTAGTTCCATCAACAGGGTCCACCTTCTGTCCCACCAAACCCACTGCTCCAAAGAAGAGAAAACCCCCACAGTGTGCACCTACTACTAGTCTGTGGCCCCCACAGACTAGTAGTAGGTACAAAACAGAGGCTTGCACATGTTGAAGGACCCTCAGCCCCTGTAAGAAGTATAGCTTTCTTACACAACTCCTCCAGGTCAGCTGGAGACAGAATCCATCTCAGAACCCTAGATGGGGACAGGAACCAGACTGGGAACATCTCCTTGGGCTTCTGGTATGAAGTTTTAGATAGTTGAAACTTAACCAGCTGACAAAGTCCTTCATGCTTCTTCTCCTGTCCTCCCTCGACACAACCAGTCATGGCATGTTTAGTAGATATGTTCAATTTTCCTGTTTTTGTCTTCATCTACTGAAAGTTAAATTACATTTAAAACAGTAGAAACTACACATTAAAAGTGTGCAATCTGTAATTGATACAGATTTTGTTTAATCAGATGTGATCAGATCATGGTATTATCATATGTGTGATGTTTATATTTATGTCACTTTTTTATTATCCTGATCACCACTATTATTAGTATTGGGACATCATCAATCGATTGTTTAGATTTTCTGCTCATCAGAAGGTGTTATTTTGGAACTATAAGAGCTAGGCTTCCCCATATAACTTTATGGAACACTATGTTACGTAATGACTTTAAAAATTCACTGTTTCTCATTCATTGGATGGCACGGTGGCATTTATTATGTACTCTCCTGGAGTCGTCCCCAGAAACTGCATTTCACTTTACACTCTAGCCTGGAGCATCAGGTTACAACTGAGTTTCGCTTTACGCACCGCATCACACGTCAGCAACTTTAACCAACATGTTGGCCATTTTCATAGTTAACTGTGGCAGACTCTTAAAAAACCACCACTAAATCTTTATTTAGATTATCCCGGTGAAGCATCCCCCATCACATCCTTTTCGGCTTCCATCTTGCATCCCGCCTGTACTCTGAATCCTATCCAGCAAGTAAAAGTCAAACCAATACTGATGCTTGTTTTGCTCTGAAATAATGTTCAGTTGTTTGCATGTGAAGTGGTGCATTAACTCATTAGCTGCCTGGCATTGTTGTAGCGGAGAACCCAGTAAGTTTTGGAGCATTTCGGCTCATCTATCGAGGCTTCAGAATGTGGAGTCCAATTTGGCCGTGTGCAGGCGTTGGGGTGTCTTAGGGAGCAGACTTACAGTACACTTACAAGATGTTGGGTGCATGCAAAATATCCCAACTTTTGTGAAATATCCTCCCGACTACCAGGAAAAAAATGTGTAACTACAAATGTCCACTACGGAGGACATTGCTTAGACTTTTAAATATTGTGGTAAAACATAGATATATTTATCTAAGAAACAATTTAATGTGTTTATAAGACATTAAATGAAAATAGAACTACAAAATTTAAAGTAAAAATCAGCACAAAGAAAAGTATTACGCACTTTTGTTTTTCCCATAAAACATGCTTGTTGCAATGGAGGCCATTTTTCTTGAAGAGAGAAAGAAAGTTCACAAAGCCCCACCCCCACAAATGAGGTACCATTTAAAAGCACTAAATGTCCTCTTTAAAGACCAAAAGGTGTTAGTTCAGTAGCATTCAGGGAGATGAAAATATTTAGGTTTACAAAGGTCCTCCACAGAGGACAAATGGAACTACTGGTCGTCAGGAGGATATAAATTAGTCCGTTCCAAACGATCGGATGGTGATCAAATTCTACTGCCGTTTGTCCGTCCCCCTTCGACCCCTCGGCAACACGCATTGCACATTTCTTTGGTTTGGAGGTGCAGCTGAGGAAAGGGGTTTAAACTGTAGTTTTCTCGAACTGTTTTTCTAGGATCTCCTACCCAACCTTTACGGGAAAACTTAAACTTGTACAGGAGGAAAGAGCGACAACCAGAATCAGTTTCATTAATGATGGCAGGACAACAAGAATGAAAGTCACAGAAGTCAATGTTAAAGGTAGAGTATGTAAGATTTTCAATATTTTCAAAATAAATTAACTAATCAAATAACTACAATCATAATTAGATAGTTTTTTGAACATGTAGGTTCCAGTCTGTCCATATTTGATGCGTTATTAAATTACAAGTTTAATTAATGACAAATGACAAAAGCAGTCTTTTTTTTACTGGTAGGCAAACATTTAGGAAGGGTCTTTGTCATTAATTAAACTTGTAATTTAATAACGCATCAAATATAGACAGACTGGAACCTACATGTTTAAAAAAAACTTTCTAATTATGGTTGTAGTTATTTTTTTAGTTAATTTATTTTGAAAATATTGAAAATCTTACATACTCCACCTTTAAGGTCCTTCCTCATGTATTGGATGTTGGACTCGATTAAAAAACTGATTTATTTTCACGTTTTTGTTTTCACTGTTCAGGACTGATTTGATTCAGAGAATCATGGTAACATTACATGGCATAAGAAAAATAAAAAATTCTGTTAGTCTGACTAAAACTAGACTTTTAAGCCCTAAAATAATTTAAAATAATAGAAAACAAAATAAATTCAGAAAAAAAGAAAAAATATAAAAAGAAAAAGATTGGAATAAATATTAAATACATAAAAAATTAAATAACAATAGATTATCAATAAATTATATTATATATATATAAAGATAATCGTAAATAACAATAACTAAAATCAGTTATATTAAAAAAAGACTGAAGTTTGTTTAGGTGCTCAGCTTGGCCTTAACCAAGCGATAGTAAAAGAACCTGGTACACAGGATAGTTTGCGTCTTATTGGTTCAAATAAAATGATCAAATCAAATAAAAAGAAAATAATACAGTAAAAGAAAAAGTTTAGAACATTAAAGTTGTTCAGTTGACTGAGCTGCATACTTCCATTTTAATGGAAACTTAATTTATATGTGATTATAATAATTATTTAGAAAAGCCTAACACCAACAAGCTAAGAATGAGCTGATGTAATCATCATCTTCATCATAATCATCATTACTATCATAGCAGGCTGGACAAATCATGGTCTATAAATGGATTCCACATCAATGCATTCAGCAACAAGGATAGTCATCTAACCAAATCTAATCAAAGTCAATCTGGAACCATTATAGTAAGCTTAATGGGTACTGTTTTTGACTCACACGCCCACAACAACATACACCCTCCTATTGTATGCTGTTGTATTTTGATCAATTATAAAATAAAATAAAAAACTATCTATCACAGGGCCACACGGAAATGTGTGAGAAACTTTTTACAAGTCACACCAGTGTACCTAATTTGAAAAATTCATCTCCAAAGATTGGTTACAAAATGTGACTAATGGTCGCTGCCTGGAATCCTGCATTCCCAGTCTTAACATGTCGCTGTGGGAGGCCTGATTTATAGTGTGCTGAAGCCTTGATGGGCTGTGCAGATTATTGTTTGGCTTTGCACACACAGCTTTAGCTTTAAGGTTACAGGTAACACTGGAATAATCATTAAAAAACAATACCAGGTGTATTTAAAAAGCTCTAAAATGATCAGCAAAATGAATCCAGTTTATTGAAGGGTAGTTTAGAGACGACACGCACAAGGAGCATGCGCAGGGAAGAAAACAGCAGATATAAGTGTGAACTTTGGTAATACAAGTTTGTTCATGTCTGTTAACTAAATCTTCTCGCACATCACAGCAGTGACTTCAAGGAGATAAAAAGTAAAAAAAAAAAAAAAAAGAATCAAAGTTTGAAGGTATCCTACAGAGTTGTATTTGTCAGCATTTAAAGCTAATTTTTATATATATATAAACATGCTTGTTGCAATGGAGGCCATTTTTCTTGAAGAGAGAAAGAAAGTTCACAAAGCCCCACCCCCACAAATGAGGTACCATTTAAAAGCACTAAATGTCCTCTTTAAAGACCAAAAGGTGTTAGTTCAGTAGCATTCAGGGAGATGAAAATATTTAGGTTTACAAAGGTCCTCCACAGAGGACAAATGGAACTACTGGTAGTCAGGAGGATATTAGTGTGGCTGCTACCATTGGCAGAGTTTAAATCATTTGATCATTTGAGTAATGATTACAATGTGCATTTGTTATAAGAAGACATTTCTGTTGTGTTATTCCAATCATAATTGCATTGAGCCGCTTAAAGAACCGTTTAATATTTAAGTTGCATGAGATCGTGCCAAAAGAGAAAAGATGTTATAATGGAAATAACCACTCAGGACTCCTGAATGGGAAGATTTTATTTAACCCCCCCTTTTTATTTAATTTGGCCTATAAGGTACGTCAGCTTGTGTTTATTTTTCTTTATTTGTTAATATAGATGCTAATGTGTCAACAGAATTTATATGACACTCGGCCTGTTTTGTTTATGAAGCGTGATTGATATAAGTTTGTTTGTCATGCAACATATTTATGTAATATATTTTGTGTCTTTTATACAGTTCTCATGGCATGATTGACGGCACGTGTGCAAATAAATGCCTGTAACTCAAGAAGGCCTCATGTTGGTAGATGTAAGGGGTGTTACAATCAGGGAGTTCAGATTGGTCTGTAGTTGATCAGCTTCAACCAGCTGCAAAATGAAGACCCAAACATGTGCTGTGAAGTTCTGCAGCCCATCAGGCACTTGAGTTTTGAAGATGAACTGAGCTAACTTACCTGCTTATATTATTAATAATGAGGCAAAGAGTGGGTTTTGCATCCACACTGTTCTTTCATTAGACTCTGAGTGAATTTTTTGCCTAAACCGACTTGTGTCTCTTTCCTCTGGAGCGATCCCTTTCCTGCTTTTCTTTCTGACATATTCAGACACTTGTTTACTTTCTTACTTCATTCAGCCATGACAAATCTTTGTCTGAATAAGAAGAAGCAGTAGCACCCAGCATAGCTCTCTGTGTTTATAGAGGGGGAAACCAAAACGCTTCAGGTCACATGATCCAATGAGAAACGGATCCGCTCCTGCAAAGTTACAGCATCTGGTTTCTGAAGAGGGCAGCCCTTCGGAGCGCTGACACACATCGAGCACCATCTACTGACCCAGAAATCCTCCATTATTACATACATAGGCTTATGTTTGGGTCAATAGTTACACGTTACACCTTTAAGCAAAACCTTGTCTGCAAACTTATGATGTGCAGTTTCTCAGCTTTGAGATGCTCTGGCCGCTATGAGATATAGCTCTTGCATTCGCCTCACATTGTAGGCGAATCCTGTTCTTCAGCCAGAATGAATCAGATAAGCAGCAAGAATGAAACAGAAAGATCTTTCATTACGCACAGATGAGTTGAAACATTATGACACAACCCTGTATGGCATTTGGGGGGCAATTAGTGGGTTGCTGAGTTATAAAATCACCCCAACTTCTCTGTGAGATTTGGCACCAAGATGTTAGAAGTAGATCCTTTTAGTTCTGCTATGAGTTTGAGCCAAAGCAAATCAAAATTGTTCCAGTGCATCCTCCAACACTCATTCACCAGTTTAAGGTGCCATGAAATGGTTTTCACAGATTTGCTGCAAAGAAAATAAATAGAAGGGACCTTTTTTTTTTTTTTTTTGTAGAGAGACTCTTAAAACGTCTTATCTCACTGTAATGATAGCGTTGTTACATTGTGTTTCCTGGTAGTCACTGCTTGTGTACACATTAATCCAGATAAGAGAATTTTTTATGCAGTTGAAATGATGTAGTTCATTGCTGGGTGACTGATAGACCGAGCGTGTGCAGCACTGAAAAGGACAAAAGATTTACTCTCTTGTTCCATCTGATTTCTCAGAAGGTTACATTCTGCCCACAGACTTATGACATAAGACTTGGCATTGTCTGTGAGCCAAGGAAGAGATATGGTACGTGTACCTTCAGTCAAAGTAAATTTACTCCCAAGTCCAAGAAAACAACCAGAGTAAACTTAACATGAAGATAGCAAGTCTTTTAAAAAGCATGTGCAAAGTTGACTATAAACTGATATCTTGACACGTCTGTTTGTGAAATACACCCCATGGTAACCTGAATGCAGACTTGGACTGATATGGCGTCAACCAGCAGGAAGGGGGTCATGTTGGAGTGAAAGACAATCCACTGCTAATGGAAACAAAGGTACCATAAGTACCAGAACTCACAAAGAGCGAGATGCAAACACTGCGACTTAGTTCTATTTTGGACAACAATGATATTTGGCTGCATTGTTCTCCGGCCATGGGGCTGGGTGGTCTTGTTAAATAGCAAAACATGATGCGAAGCTTTCAGCCGGCCCTGCATTCCTGGGTGATCCTGGTTCTTTTCTGCTTGGTTCTTGGTTCTTGTCTCAAGCATCCTTTGATAAAAGGATGCTTGAGAAATCAGAATGTTGCTCAAAGACTAAGTATAAGCATTTTAATTGTTTTTAATTGATTTCAGTATTTCCTTTTGTGGCATGTAATAGATATTAAATTAATAAAAATTGATCAAAGCTCAGAGAAATTCTGGCAAAGGTCATCCCATAGCTCTCATATCCTGCCAAAAGTCTGTACTTTGTGGTAATTCTCAGATTCCGACAGGAGGACATTGTCCTGGAAGATGTGTTTGTATTTCTAAGGTTGTGGGTTCTTTTTCGCCAGTGTGCTTGCTCAGGATGGGAGATTGAGTTGGAGCCTCCAACTCAATCTATTGGTTTCCTTATATAGGCTATTATGAATTGGCTTTCCTTATGTTGTTTTTTTTTTTTCCTGTCTGTAAAGCGTCTTGAGATGGCATTGCCGTGATTTGATGCTATATAAATAAAGTTGAATTGAATTAAAAACATGTAAAGACCTAACTCAGGTCTCCTGCCATGGTCGTCAGAGGAAGATACCAAACAGAAAATAAAACTCAAGACCTCTCGACTCCTGTATTAAGTACAGTCAGTAAGTCAGGATGCTGCGGTGTGCTGGTTAACCCTCACCGCCGCCTCACAACAAGGTCACTGGTTTAAGTCTCAGCAGGAGAGGGGTTAGAACAGGGTTTTCTGTGCAGTTTCACCATGTATGGGTGGGTCCTCTTCAGGTACTCCTCTTTATGCCACAGTCAAACAAGTTAGGTCAATTGATCACTTTAAATTAGGAGTGAGTGTGAGTGGGAATGATTGTTTCTCTGTGTTGGCCCGGCAACAGACTGGTCACCAGTTTAATTGCTGGGATGGGCTCCTAATTCCCTGAATTGGACTGAGCGGCATAGAAAATGAATAACTGATCAATCAGTAGATTTTAAGTCGTAAAACAGGTATGAATGAGCAATCTGAGAATTTTAAGAGAGAGGAAAGACATCACCTTGGTTTGTGGTGTGTCTTTTTAGGAGGACTTTCTTGTTCTGCAGCTTGCAAGCTCGGCTCTTTCTAAGGTCAACCTGGGATAAAATTCATGTATTATACGCTGATGTTACCTTTTAATGCTTTTTAAAAAAAAAAAAAAATTAACTAAAAAAAATAACTGCAATCATAATTACATAGTTTTTTTTTTAAACATGTAGGTTGCAGTCTGTCCATATTTGTTATTTGTCATTAATTAAACTTGTAATTTAATAACACATCAAATATGGACAGACTGGAACCTACATGTTCAAAAAACTTTCTAATTATGATTGTAATTATTTTATTAGTTAATTTATTTAGAAAATATTGAAAATCTTACATACTCCACCTTTAAACCTTAACATAACAAAAGAACTTTGACCTCAGCTGCTGATGTGTTTCTTTTACATTATGACAATATATTTTGTTATGTACCTGGTTGCTACTAAATACAATCCATCCTCCAATTTTTCATTGATGACAGGATTTTTGTCCTGGGTGGCGGCACATCCTGTTCACCCGGGCGCCAGGAGGAAGAGGGGGACATTCTCATTGTCCAAATCAGAATTTCATGAGTCATTCTGACCAGGCAACAGTGACAGCAAAAAGCTGCTGCCTACTTATAAGTCACGACAAACCCCCACCAACTACTATCCACCCCCGGCATTCTGCCTCACACACATCCCCTCAACTCCATCGCACCGCCCGGCTGGGCTCTAAATGCAAATAAAACCACACTGTGGGAAAAAAACAGGCTTAAAAGAGCAAAACTTTGGCCCACCATCAAACAAATATCAGGTACGGGCGACCAAAAATATGTTTGTTCCTCTCAAGAAGTAATATTTATGTTTTTGAAGGAAGGCGACAGCCTGCCACACATGCAAGCAGACAGACAACTGCAGGACAAGAGACAAGAGGGAGGAACGACCTTGGATTTTTACTCTGCTCAGCATCAACAGCTCCGAGCATCCGTGAATGATTACGCTGCTATAACATGAGCTCACAGCGAAGACAACAGATTGTTTCTGAGTGTAGTTTGAATATTTTTTCATTGTTTCAAAACTTGACGTATAGCATTAATTGCAAACATGTTCAGTTCTTATTATTACAGTTCTTATTGTTACAAAGCTGCAAAAACATTTGTGCTATTGAAAAAACTGCAGTATTACAGGTTTTCATTTTAGTTTGTTCCTGTATTTTTTAAATATGAAAAAACTAAAAGATTAAGAAAAAAGATGGCAACGTGTCTTAATTAAAATATAATGAAAAATATGTGACTGGTTTTTAGGTTTTCTTTAATTTATTTTACATTTATTTTATTGTTTATTTCAGTAATTTCTCATGGAAGTTTAATTTTTTTTTTTTTTTTTTTTTTTTTTGTAGTTTTGGAGATTTTTACCATTTTTATGGGTAATTTAAGCCTTTTATGCATAGTGGCCACATAGTGGACACTATTTACAAGCTTTTTTCTTGCATAATCATGAATGATGATGGCATTTTTGTAAATAAACCACATCAGTGGACGTTAGTGAGTCATCCAATACGTTTCCACTCACTGGAGAATAAATAAATATATGATATAATTGAACATAATGTAATTGTGCCAGTTTGCCTTTGCAATAAATAAAAGAAAATGATACATATATTTTACAAAAGATTTACATAATATAATAATAATCATGTATTATTCTGTAAATATTCTATAGAATACATTGAAATAAATAATAGGATATATTTTTGGTTTGTTAGTGTTTGCAGTTGTTTAACACAAAAGTTTTATTACCTGGATCTTCTGCTTCATGTGGCTTTAATTTGTGACCTTTGAAATGTATTCCTAAATTCTTCTGATTTGCACTGAAAACATGACAAGTAGCATTTAGTTAACCTTCTAGGGAGAACAATAATTAGTTATTAATTGTGTAACACTCCCACCCAGCAGTGTAACTTACAGAATTAGCTCTATGGGGGGTTTAAGCCTTGCAAGTCATGCGATACATGGTACATGATAAAACTGGGTCTTCACACTGTGTCTAGAAGCTACCGCACATTTTATCGGCTTGCATGCTTTACAGCAGGGGTGTCCAGCACCAGTTCTGAGTCACGGTCCTGCAGGTTTTCCATGTATCACTGCTCCAACACACCTGACTCAAACGAATCAGTCACTGTGCAGAACTTTTCATTGGCTGTTGGATCTGATCAATGTGAGTCAGGTGTGTCAGAAAAGTGATACATGGAAAACCTGCAGGATATCGACCATCGAGGACCAACTTTGAACGCCCCTCCGTTGCAGAATTCTATGCACTTTTACCATAAATCTGCTCTCATTGTTGACTTACATTGTTTTATCACTTATTATTTGTTCAACCATGCAACGTTCAAGTTACTTTTCACTAACAAACAACTTTGCAAAAATATAAAATATCTGTCAACAAATGCATTAATGAAACATTGCTTTTGGGTCAAACAGTGTTCAGGAGGTTTATAGAAGGTTTTCATCATCAGCAGCTTCCTCCTGCAGGTGAAGACAGTAGTGAAGAAAGTAAATATTGTAAATCAGCTGATCTGAACACCGAAGCAATGATCTGCAGGAGACTAAGAAGCACTGGGAAGCTGCAGACCTGTGCTTGAAGATATTGCTTGATTTTTGACACACATAGACAAAGATGCTATAGAGATCAGGCTGCACGGTGGTGTAGCGGTTAGCACTGTGGCCTCCTTTCAAGAAGGTTGCTGGTTTGACCCCGGCTAGGGGAGGTTTGAATAGTGTGGAGTTTGTATGTTCTCCCCGTGCATGCGTGGGTTCTCTCTGGTTACTCCGGCTTCCTCCCACGGTCCAAATACATGCATGTTAAGTTCATTGGTTACTCTAAATTATTTCTAGAAGTGTGTGTGTGTGTGTGTGTGTGAGTAGCTGTTAGTCCCACGGCGACCTGTCCAAGATGTATCCTGCCTCTCGCCCAATGATTGCTGGGAGTTCAGCGACCCTGAATTGGATGAATGACTGAATACGTCGAGATGTGCACACATCCCAACTTGTCGCTAACATTTATCTGAATGCTTTTTTTTTTCTATTTCGACATGGAAACCATGATCACATGACACACCTGATGAAATAATGAAAGTCAGGTGTACTAAATAAAAGCACTGTGCTCCCACAAATGCTGTTAATTCACAGAAACAAAGAGTGTGTGCTGTGCTAATGTTCATGTTGAACACTGAGTGCATGAATTCTGCTACCAGAATACTATAGAGAGGTTAGCTTGAAATGATGTGTGTGTTGATTCGTGTATGTAAAATGCCCTGTGACAACATTGTTGTGAAGTGGCGCTATACAAATAAAGTTGAATTGAATTTAATTGAATCATAGAGATAACCATGATTTGAGAGGATTAAATGCAGGATAAATTAGCACTCACCAGACTTCTGTGATCAAGGCGGTTGCTGGTACTGAGATTTGTGTACAGACAAAACAGTTGTGTTATATATAAAGTATTTATATTGTTTTTATTAATCAAAACAATCAGGAGCTGCTACGATGCAGAGGAAAACAGCAACAAAATAGACAGAATGAAATAAAAAAGATAAAATGGGTACCAGAAGGAACCTTATGAAAATAAGGATGGACTTTTAAGATATACTCAAATTAGCAGCGACGTCAACGTGAGTTCACCGTTTCTTAAATGAGTGATAAAGGAGAGACGGCTGGTGTGTTTCAAGCTGTAAACATTTATCTGAACATGACATGATGACCTCTAATGGAGATTATGATTATTAATAAAGCTGGTTAATATCTGCTATCAGAAAGTTGTTTTATTAGTAAATGTTTCTGGTTTGTTGCTGTAATGTTGGAACTCCAGTCAGGCCAAACATAAAAGTTGTTCCAGAAAATTTCATTTGAAGTGTTTATTACTTGTTGGCAAGGACTAGTTCTTAGAAAGAGACATTTGTCCCTGTTTGAGGCTGTGCTGATCTTCAAAACCTTTTTATTCCCCTTGTCTACCTGTGACGACTCACTGAAGGCCACAAAGTATCATAAAACTTGTTTTAGGGCTTATCTGTGTCGAGGGGGGGGCGGCGATTGTAATTGTGGCGTCTTGTAAAAGTGCTTAGCTGTTAACAGACCTGGTCAGAGAGGTAAGAATGACATCTTATCTTGGGTTGTGCCATTCTCTCCTTGATCAAATAATAAACCATTGTCAGACGCAGAGCTGCAAACTCTTCTGTGTTTATTACAAAAGTCATTCTCACTTGGATCTGCAGGAGGTCCTACGGTGTATGGGATCTCCTGGTATCATAGATAAAATATATAGTTTGTATGATGAGCTGTGTTAATGTGGCAGGTAGATATTTTAATACCAAATCTGCTCAGCTATACTAGCCCTTTCAACTGTCCCCATCTGTCCCTGTCCTGCTCTGAAACAGCAGTAAGCTGTGCCAATGAGGGATGTTTTATTACCCCAGAGAGATGACGATAAGATAAGAATTTTATTTTTCCACACAAGAAATGATAAAATAAAACAAAATTGGTGGTCAGTGACCAGTCCAGCTTGTGGTTCAGGTGAACACCCAGGTACTTATAAGATGTCACCTTTTCCGCTGGTTTTCCCTGGATGTGTTAACAGGGAAATAGTCCATCTGTGGAAATCTACTAGTAGTTCTGTGCTTTTCTCCGTGCTGATGTGGAGGCGGTTCTCCAGCATGAGTTCTGTGTGCCTCCTATAACCTGTGATGAGGCCCGCCACAATGGCTGCCATTAGAGAACTTCTGCCGGTTACAGGAGAAGTTGCTGTCTGAAACATCTACAGTATAGAGAGTAAAGAGGAACAGAGCCAGCACCGTTCCCTGTGGGGTCCCCACACTGCAGACAACAGTGCCCGACACAGTCCCGTGTCCTCACATACTGTGTACAGTTGGTGAATGGTGCCGAATCCAGGATATGAGGTGCAGATCCACCTCTGTGTTGTCCAGCTTGTTTCTCACAGTGCTCCAGGCTTCTCTTGGTGTTAGGAAGCCCACTGAGGTGGAAAAAATGACGACATCTTCAACCCCAACGCCAGATTGATAGACAAACTGGAGTAGATCCGACTATGAGCTTACCAGTGACAAATATAAACCAGAGCCAGCCACCCCAAAGTCTTGTCAGGTGGGAGTCGGTGTCATCGGCCTGAAGCTGCTGAAGTCTCCTGGAGTGCAGCATCCCTAGTGCAGGTACCAGACAGGAGGTCTTCCACCTTCCCCAGCTTCATGTTCGTGTTGAAGAGGTGTTGAGTTCTTCTGCGCCGCTGATCCATGCAGGGTTTTAGGAGGCTGGAGCTGATCTAGGCCAGCAGCCTTCCTCATCTCGATCTTCTGTGGTTCATGGTAAGGGACAGACTGGAGCTGGGGGTTGTGTGCTGGGAGGTGTGGCAGTTGGTCTGTTTGTTTGTTTATATGGTTGCAAATTATGCGATTGCAGCTTTTTAATCTGCTTTTTAAAAAATGGATGTCTGAGGTTTTTGTTCACAGCTCAGTATGAAGTTTATGGATGTATTTGTGTTTACATGATAATGTCATGGCTTATTTATCGAGTGAAACATTTGAAGGGTCCTACTGAGACAAACATACTGCAGGTGAGTCTGTCTCACCTGAGTTGACTTTTGATTTGCAAATGTCAGTTCTTGTTTTTACTGTTGCGGTGAAAATTGATGTTCGCAGGTTTTATTATAGTAAAATGGCATTTAAACTGTTTGGTAACAAAACAACAGAATCATGTTTAGATTAACAGAATATAATCTGCAGAAGTGGAAAGTAACTAAGTATATCACTCAAGTTACTCTAACTGAGTAGTTTTTATGAGTAATTTGTCATTTTTAAGTACCCTTTGAAAAGGGTAACTGTAGTGACTACAGTAATTTTACTTTTACTCAGGTACATTTTGACCTAAGTATTTTACTTCACTACATTGGAAACTTCTCCTGTTATGGAGTTAAAAATTAAATGCTGGGAAAACATCAGCCTGAATAGACGTTATACCGAACATCACAGATTGTTTGTCTCCGCTGCTAATCGGCTGGTCACGTTCTGAGTCGACTGAAAGGAAAGTGGATGTGCGTGGGTTTCTGCAGACAGACTGATGAAGTGTTTTGAAGTTTATTAAAAACATTTTTAGATTGAATTCATGACTCGTCCATTGTTTACATCAGGTAATGGAAAGTAACAAAGTAACTTTTACTCAAAGTACATTTAAATTCTTCTTTCATTTTTACTCAAGAAGATTTTTAGATGGGTACTTTTATTTTTACTTGAGTTGAATTTTGGCAAAGTAGAGATACTTTAACTTAATTACAATTTTTTAGTACTTTGTCCACTGTCTTGATGAGAGTATGAGAGACAGATCAGACAATGAACGTAGAATAATGAACTTCGGTGATTATTAGTCAGGGTGTGTGTGTGCAGTAAATGAGTTGGGGTGGCCTGGGTGAGTGCGCGATTCCCGGCCTGACTTTTGTCCCAGTCCAGCCCTGCCACACGTTAAAGTTTGATCTTCAGGAGTTAACCCACGGAGGTTTGTCGAAGCACCGTAACAAAAAGACTAGGTCGCATGACGCTCTTGTTCATTACAAAGAGGAGATGTTAAACTCTGTCACAGTTTCTGTTTTTTGTCGATGTTGAAAGTGTTGACACTAAAGTTAGCTTCCGATTCGAAGTTCCTGATTCAACATATGTGCAAAAGGCAATTCCACAGATTTTTTTCGGGCACCTAGACCACATTAGACTGGTTCCTGACCAAAAACTACAATAGTTACAATCTTCAAATCTGGACTGAAATATTCTACACAGTGTGCAGGTTCACTGAAAGACACTTTCTGACCCGTGTAACCTTTATTCTGTTTGTAAAAATGTACTTTTGTTTTTATTTACTTTTTTTTTTCTTTTGCTTTAATCTACTTATAATTCAGGAAAGGTGGGTGCCCATCATCTTTGATTATGACACACAGCTGAGTATCATTGCAGACCTGTAAGACTTTCTTGCAGGGGTGGATCTTCAGTCAGCCACATCAGAAAATATGGGGTGCTAGCAAAAAAAAAAAAAACTAACTAATTTTTTAGACCAAAAACCTGTCATAGCATTGAAATAAATGATAAATTCACAAAAATATAATAGGTATAAATTTAATTGTTATTTAAGGTGCGTTTTATGCGTATTGAAAGTTCAATTGCATCAGTAGTGCTCAATGTAAATGCATTCAATTCTACACTATCTACACCTCTTGCCCCT
Source organism: Telmatherina bonti (assembly GCF_933228915.1). NCBI lineage: Eukaryota > Metazoa > Chordata > Actinopteri > Atheriniformes > Telmatherinidae > Telmatherina > Telmatherina bonti. The sequence continues at coordinate 29,217,310 of NC_136628.1, read as the reverse complement.
CCTTTGTCTTCCCATGTAAAAGTTTCAAGATCTGCTTTCTTGCCAGCTGCAGTCATCTTTCTGCTGAAGTCTGCACCATGATCTCCAGGGACAGGATCAGCTTCATCCTAAATGTGCTGTTTTCAGAGGTAGGTCAACAGGTAAGCTGACTAATGATACATTTGACCCAAATTGTAACAAATACTTAATGCAACCCAAATGGATTGAAAAAAAGAAAAGAACTTAAGCAGCAAGGACAAACAAGAACCAGGAAGTTTTCCAGATTATGGATTAATGCAGCCAGAAACACAGAAAAATGTTGTTTACCTGGTAACTACCAGTAATCCCTTTCATAAAAATTAAATGGATTACAACACTAGGTACAGGTAAAACAATTCAGAGTAACCAATTGATAGATGCACATGGAAAAAAAACTGAAGAAACTGTTACTAAACTGGGATGAAGAGAGTTTGCTCTGAACAGATATGGAGTGTTAGGAATGAGCAGTAGAGGAAGAGTACACGTTAATACAGAGATAAGTCAGATTGCAAAGAAACCTTCAAATAGGCCAACGAGGATGAAGTACAGACAATAACACATCCATATAAGGATACTTTATCCAGCCTAAGAAATCTGATTTGAAGTAAGTTCAGTCTAATACAGACTGCAGGACCTGGAGGAGAAATGGAGCATGAATGGACCAAGGCCATGGCAGAGGTTGACCTGGAAATGGAAGAAAGGTTAGAGAAAAAATTGGTCTCTAATTCTAGAAAGTGGTGCATAAAAACAAGATTGAAAATATTTATGGAAAACAGGTGTCTAGGGGAGGGACCAGACTAAGTGGCCCCTATGATGACAACGACCATCATCTGCAGGAGGAGCCGTAAGGGTCGGGTGCATTGTGAGCTGGGCAGCAACAAGAGGCGGGGACCCTAGTGGTCCAATCATTATTAACATTAACATTAATATTAATCTGGGTCTTACTTTGGGATGTGATGAGACGATCAGTCTCTTTCGACATTCTCGTGATCAATGAAATTAGTGTTTTGTTTTTTATAGCTAAAAACGTAAAAGCTTGTGCGTGTAATAATCCGCGTTAGCTTCAGGTTGAAATGTTGCCATTAGGAATTACAATGAGAAGCTGCAGATTTTTTTTATTTACTGAGTAATGTTGTTTTATAGGCAATGACGTCATGAGGCAACGTTTGTAATTATAATTTATGTCCACAGGAGGGCTAAAGGTATGGTCCCAGGTCAGGAAGTAGTTCTGCAGATTCGATTCAGGGTTCACACAGCAGAGACATACAGACCGTCGGGATGTATTGATATTGTGTCTTGCAATAAAATTAGTTATTAAGAAAGGAAAGCCATTTTCCACTTATTAGCTTCAATATATCACTGATTCTGTGTTAGCTGTGTTAGTTTTGGGTGAAAATTGTGCAACATGGTTTTTTTTTTTTTTTTGATAAACACTTAACCCATTCAGCCCTCAAGTTGAACATTTATTAAGGATTTTGGCCCATTGTGGATTTGAATTTGATGCCATGTTTCTAGAAAGCTTTAAACTTCCTTGAGACATCAGACAGAGGCAGCAGGGTGCAATTAAACCAGTATGATGCAATGAAACAATCATGATTCAGAGTATTAAAAAAAAAATGCTTTTATGTTTATATTTTTAGTATTTGAATATTTGCAAGAAATAAATGAAATGCTGTTAAGTGAATACCGCTGTTAAAAACTAGCTGATTTGTTTAAAGTATTGTTTAAAAATATATAATACACTATGATTTATTATTGAATTTAATGTGTAACAATGAGATTAATTGTAATTACAAGTATTATTTGTTGCCCAGTGATATATGCTACATTTCAGCCAGTAGTTCGATTGTAATTCATGTTTATTTTGGTTTTCTATCTCTGATTGCATGCGTTAATCACTGCACTTGTGTGTCTCAGATGATTAGGAAGAAGCAGCTCAGCATTTTATCATGTTATTTATCATAATGGCGCTCACATCTCACGCTGACATGAGCTGCAAAGTTCAGAGCCCTGGTTTTACATGGCATGCTATGAGTAAAATCAGAGATAGCCATCAATTCAATGACTTTGAATTACTTCCTTTAACCTGCAGTGCCATTTACAGTCTCAGACAGGTGAGGTCAAGTCTGTTTTGTTGAACAGACACAATTACCAACTAGAACCAGTCCTGTATGTACAAGCACCTTGTATACTTGCAAGATGCAGCTGAACAGCTACTTTACATGCCATGTATGAATGAAATGGGAACCTATCTCAGGATAAAAGAAGATAGATTCAGCTTGGTTGCTAAACTTCTGGCGTGGTTTGCTCTTGTTGTGAAGCTGACAGACTCAACCCTGCAGTTGGTGGCCATGAAAGCATTTGTGTCTCACCCAAACAACTACACCATGACAGGACAGGAATGGATATAGATTATTTGGAGGCATTGCAGCTCCTCATCAAATTACCAGAGATTGTTGCCATCTGCAAACTTTAGTTTTCTTGGCAGATGAGTCACAAATTTGACCCAAAATTTTGGAGGTTGGCCACTAAACTAAGGGAGGACATCTGTCAATGTGTACTTAATGTTGCCAAGTCAAAGGCTCTTATTATCCATTGCAGTTGGATCTGTAATATTGCTGAAGATGATAGAAAGTGAATATAAAAGTAACCTGGTATTTCTACTTGCATGCAACCTTGAGGATGTCTCTTAGCTCAAAGATTTACATCAATATTGCCTCAACATTAGAAGTTGACATTGTATAGCATAGTGGAGAGGGGAGGTTACAGCCGACAGCTTCATCTGATGGTGGGTGAGATGTGGACAGGACCGCTGGAACAGTACGGCAATGATTCATATTTTTTCTTGCCAGCCACTATTAAATACTTCTTTCTCATACTGGGTTAAAACCAATTTTGCTTCAAAAATTCTTTAATTCTCCAAGACTAGATGCAACAAGGTGTGAAAACATTCCTCAGAAATTTCGCTCCATGTTTGTCACGATTGCGTCGCAGCAGATTTGTCGGCTGCATGTCCATCTCCTGTTCCACCTCATCCCAGTGCTGCTAATGAACTGGGATCAGCTGAGTGTGGAGGCCATTGCCTTTGAGTTGCTTTGAGTTCGACATCTTGCATGTTCAGGTACGAATACCTCGGTTGTAACGAGAGGTGGTTTGACTTACTGTTTCCCAGCGTTCCTCAGAGGAAGCCCTCTGCGCTGGGTGTCATGTTGGCCGTGGCTGCAGGGGCGCACGTCATTTTTTGTTTTTTACTTGTGTCCATGCTGGACGTTTCACCCAAAAGACTGCTGGGATAGGCTCCAGCTTCCCTGCGACCCTGAATTAGATTAAGTGGTTCAGACAATGAATGAATGAATGAATGAATGTCCTGGTGCCTTGGCTGTTGTGGTCTGGTTGGCTCCCGGTGCAGACGGCTCCTTACTGCTTACTGGGCTCTTCTGTGCTCAGCTACATATAACTAGATATATAAGTGTGATGATGTGTTGGAAATGAGTGTGTGTTTGTTTTGAGTGTGTGGAAAACGTAGGGCTGATGGATTATTCTTTGTAGAACTTTTATAATGTGTAAAGAACTTTGTGTTACATTTTATAGTCAGAAAAGTGCTTTATAAATAAAATTTGATTTGATTTTCATTTGATTTGATAGGGTTGGCTGTTTATCATCTTAACAGTTTGTTCTCTGATCTCCGGCACCAACAAAGCATCCCGCTGGATATTTTCTCATTTTCAGATCATTCTCTGTAAACCCAGGAGATGGTTGTCCATGAAAACCCCAGCAGTTCCAAAAATACCAGACTGTCTGCTACCATCAACCACGCCACATTCAAAGTCACTTAAATTCCCTTTCTGTCTCATTCTGATGCTCAGTTTGACCTGTAATTTTTAGTTTGCAGCGAGTTATTTAGCCAGACCTGACACAGTCAGTTGCATCGCTTTTCTTAAACAACTATCTCAGAAGACATCCTGATTTTGTGGAAAAGATTTAGTCAAATTATTGGTCAGCATAAAATAAACACAATATTTCAGAAAATTGAGAAAGAAACTTGTAAAATTGAGTAAACAGCTTTTGAACACACTATTAAAGCCTGGTTGTAATAGTTCCAAGTCATGATTTTCAAGAAAATACTGAAGTATTGTCATAGGATATTATATAAATACTTGGTAAAATCAGATAAAAAAAATCAAATGCAGAAGTCACACTATGTTTAATGAAAGGCAGAACATGTCCGTACATCACAGGAACAGATACAGGAATGGATGGGAAGACTGAACAGCTGTGTGATCTTAAGAAAATCATTTAACAGTAAGACAGATTGAAAAAAATAAAACCAAAAAGTCAATTTACAAGGGAGCAGAAAGATTGGACTCAATAGCAATGGGAAAAGGCCACACGGTCCATAATGAGGCCGGATTAGTGATGAGTCCTGTGGGGTGAGAAGAGTTTCCGATGGAGTGGAGGACCCATCATGCGCAGTGTTTGCAGGAGCTACGTCATGATCTTCGGTTGCTTCAGTTTATCAGGTTTAACATCTTAGACCTAAACTTTGATTATGTATATACTTCTAATTCCTCTGGGTATTGTGAATGAGTAGGGCCTGCTAAGAAAAGGATCAAACCCTTTTTTTCTTAAACAGGAAGGATTTTGTAATAAAAGAAAGTGCCTCCATGCGGGACGTGGGGTCTATTTTAAACCATAAAGACCCAACACATGAAAAAAAATTTAAGACGAGTCAAAAAATTTTAATATGAGGTCTTTATTTATCACCATGTGATGTGTCAATATGTGTCAAACACAATATGTTTTTATTGTGTATATTCTGCTTTCTGGGGTCCATTTAGAAGCAGAAGACAAAAATCCAATTGTTTTCATTGGATTTGCATAAAGTTTTTACCATAAAGTGATGCCAAGTGTCACAGAAACTGTATGGATCATATACAGTCGTCCTCAAATTTATTCATACATTAAAGAAGGAAAAAAAACAGCTGTCGGTGAAATAAGATGAAATTGACAAAACAATAATAAAAAAAAAAGATTTTTTATGAAAATCATTACATTATTTTATTTAGTTTTTATTTAGTTTCAAAAGAAATATTTTTTAAAAGCAAACAATCATCATAAAATAGTATTTGCTACATCACTCATAAACTAATATTTTGTTGAACAATCCTTTGATGTTTCTGCTACAGTCAGGTGTTTTCTGTTCCTCTCAGTCAGACTTCTGCACCTGTTGACAGCTATTTTGTCCCACTGTTCATCAGAAAAAGTGCTCTAATTTGCCCTGGACTGATTTGTTTGTTTTGGGGTTTTTTTCCTATTACTCAATTAAATGAAAAAACTGTGTCTTATATCACTACATAATAATTTAGCACATTTTTAGCTATTGTTGTAAACTGACTGTTGTAAATTCAGCCTTTCCTTTAATGAAAGGGTATTAATATATTTCAGGATGACTGTATGTCACACTGGGTTATAATGGGTTAAGATACTTCATATTCTCTTTTAGGTCTTTGGAGGCTCACACGTGCAAAGATCGAGGTCATCTTAATATCTGGACATATTTAATGATCAGGATTTTCCTCAAATTGTCTTTTTTTATTCAGTTTTTCAACTTTGGTGAAGAATTTTATGTCACAAAACCTAGACTGGTTATTTTCTGTACTTCATGCACAGTTTCAACTTAGTTCGGGTAGCATTGGTTAAAAATTGCAGAACTTAACAGTGTTTAACTCTTCTGTATCTTCCTTGAACAGCTGTCAAACCCAAGAAACTTTGAAAAAGTCTTTTAAATCCTGGTTTCACAGGAAACTGCACTAAAAAAAATAGACCGATTAGCAGAAAAACAAAAGACGGCCATTTCCAAAGAAATCTAGAGTGGTGTCACCAGACTTACAGTTAAATGTTGCTTCACTACTTTTCAGTGTAGCACTTTGTGTAAGCAACTTTCCTAATAAATGCTTACGTAACAATGCGGGCAGGTAAACTATGTTAAAACCCAGAAAAAAAGGAAAAAAATAACAGTTCTGTTTAATTTGCAATCCCACCTGTTGCAATGCCAACCCAAACAGCTGGTTGACTTTTAATTTATCATAGCCCCCCCCCTCAAAAGTCTATTCATTACCTATTTATCAATGGCTTCTTGTTGCAGTGAATGTAAGCCCCTATAGATGCATAGTCAATAGTCAAAGAGTTTTTATCCATAACAGATGGACAGGTTTTAGATGAAAAGGCAGAAGATTAAAGTCATCCTCTATCTAGTTTTATGCCACATTGCACAGCTTCAAAATGTGTGCTCCTCCCCAGATTCTTTGAAGCAGTGCAGCATCTGTAGCGAAACACTCACTCCAGGTCAATGGGATTGGTTGTGTCACCTCTCACTTCTGCATGCAAAATGCTCCAACCTCTCCAGTAGCTGGTGAAATATCTTCAGTATTTTGTTACACCACCGTTCCCAGGTGAGATTAGCAGATCAGAAGCTGCCAATCCTGCACATTGGCGAGACAGACTGAAAGAAAAAGAAAGAATCACAGAGGTTTCTCTTTTTTTTTCTCTCCTCTTAGTGGACTTTCAGGAGGTTTTCACCACTGCTGAACCATTAAAGCAAGAGTCCGTTTCCTCATTTGTTTCACAGCCAAATGAGACATAGGGGAGCATGCATGCTGCAGTCCACGGGTGCAAAGCACAAAAAAATGCTTCAGTTTTACACAGAATTAGACAAATCTCTAGTTTTAGAGAGAATGCAAAAGCAGGTTTTGCAGGAGAGTTTAACTTAGTTTTAATTAATCATACAACCGCATACAAGGGAACCTCCTGTAAACTACAGAACATACAAGTCGGCCACTGCTTGTGCTGTGCAAAAGGATGTGGGTAATTATGTAAGAATTATGTTAAAATGTGAAGCTCACAACCTTGAGATGTTGTTAATTATTCATATATGTTGGTGTTATTACACAACAAATGACTTCCCTGCATATCAATCACATACTCAGTCCTGCTGTCTGTCTGTCTGTCTGTCCAGCAGGCTCCTGGCAGCTGACTTCTCTGCTGTGCATGCTGGGACACTGCGAGCCTCTCAGATGTCTGCTTTAAGTTCATTCAGCCTTTTTCCTGCTGGCCTAACGGGGACAGGGGGCTTCTCTTTCCCTTGCTTCTGCTGACTTTGTGCTGCTTTGGAAAGAGCAGCAGAGAAGTTTTCAAAGCGGTCTGCAGGCACCCCACAGGGCATACCACTTCCCCCTGTTTTATTTTATCTGCTCCCACCCTCCTCCTCCTCCTCCTCCTCCGCTCCGTCTACCCCCAGCTGCACTTGTTTGTTAGCCTGTGTGATCAGCTGCATGTTGGTGTCCTCATTCTGCCCTGAATGATGTTGCTCAGATGACAACTTTTGTCAGCATCAGATAGTTGCGTGGTTGTTGATCGGGGAATCACATAAACCCAAAACGACGCAGAAGCTTCGGGCAGAAGTGAGTTGAGTAAAGCAGTTGGTACATATGTGCGGTGGTGGAAGAGGAAACAGTGTTTCTAGAAGACAGGAATTTTACCAAAACCACCCAGAAGAGAGAGGAACTCTGCTAAACTCATAATGTTTTATTCTGATGTGATCTGATAAGTTTTGCCGTTTCTGTCTTTATTCTTGCACAATTACAGAGATAAACAAGGGAAGAAAGAATAATAGTTTTGGTTGTGACTTTTGGGGTGAATATTCAGATGTCCTGCTCCATCTTCTCAGGGCTGGAGCCTCTTTGCAATACAAAGCGTTACCATGTGAATTATACTTTAAAGAGAAATTAAAAATGCTATTACTAACCTGAATATTTGAATCACATAATCTTTTCATTTCCACTTGCTGTGGATATGTTCAATGGTTTTCTTCTCATCGCTGTATTTAAATGCTGCTGTAAGTGTCATGATTTTTACTTACAAATGAGGAAATTTTGATTCTTTTTATTTTATTTATCTGGCCATGTCCATTTCTATGCTTATTTCAATGCAGGGTCGTGTGGAGCTGGAGCCTGTTGCAGCAGTAAGTGGACAAGAGGCAGGGCACATCCTGGACTGTCCACTCACAGACCAACAACACATAAAGACAAATGATCACTTGCACCTACTTCTAGGGACAATTTAGAGTCCAATCAACGTAACATACATGTCTTTGGACTGTGGGAGGAAGCTGTAGTACCATACTAATCACTTTAAGGACATCATTTAGTCTTAAGCCTCAGATGCGCCATTATTTTTCACTTTCAATTTTCTATTTTGTTTTATTTATTCAAATGACAGATATATCTGAAAGAAAAAACAAAACATTTTATTTCATAAGAAAGATTTAATACATCTATACTGATTTGAATTGTGCAAATTTAATGTAAACTTTTCCAAGAAAGATTTTTTTTTTTTTTTTTAAGTATATTTACCTATATTTTCAACAATAGAAGAATTCAGATCACAACCTCCACATTACTGGGGAGCAGATAAGCATAAAGAGGATGTCCTACAATGTAAACTATCCACCAATTCACAATGAAACCAGCTGACATGACTTCTATACCACTGCCTTTTATTAGAATTGTGATAAAGTCATTGTTTTCACAACACCACATATTGGTCATTTTTACACTTTAACCTGAATGCAGCAGTTAAAATTATTGCAATCCAGTCATTTACTTGTGTAAAGTTACATTTTTGTACATTTCATTCATAAACTTCTGTTCCAACAATCATCCAGCTATTGAAGGCGATCACCTAAGTTGTGGGTCTTCACCTTACAGTTATTATTTCTTCCTGAATCTGTCACATCAAGACTTTTCCCACAGTCAAGCTGGCATCTGCTGAAGCCTGTTTGGGTTTTTCTGCTGCTGAATTTTCTCCCAGATGAGCGGCTCTCAAAACACTGGCCCCATGGATTATTAATATTTATCATTCACACATCCTGCCGTGAATTATTCTCCAGAATAGGATGAGATTTTGTCACGAGCAGAAAAATGAGATCTTGTTTGTTTATAAAAACAGGGACGCCTCTGAGGGGGGACTCTATTTGCCTCGCATGCCCTCACGGTGACCTTTGATTCAAATGATGATGTCATGAATGATATAGTAAGTAAATAAGTTTTGTGTCATTTGGCGGGGCTGCAAGTTGTGCAAGTGACAAAGTGATGCAATATTTTCGATCAAGGTTGATGTAAAATGGGTCACGTAGACGGACCTGAGGCATCCCGAGCAGCTTTCATTTTCTCAATAAACAGAATTCTTTATTAGATTAACTTAATTATCTTTTTGACAAGGAACATTTGTGTTGTCTTCCCCCTGAAAGCTTAGATCTATTCCCACAACAGGAAGGCTGCCAACGTGCCCAACAGCCTTTGCTTCTCCATTTAATGTCCTTACAAGACCAATTATTGCACTTTGCAGCTCATCAGGATTCAGTCACATGATCATTTTTTCAATTATTTCACCTCACGGTCAGACTGCGTTTAACAAAAGACATTCAATGCATTTGTGACTGATGGTGGCTTGTGATGCTGCTATTAGCTAAAAGCCATCAGCTGAACAGTCTCTGGTTAAAAAAACCTTCACAGAACTACAATGAAGAACTTTTTGACTGGTAGTAGTTTCTTGGTTAGTGGGGTTATTTAGGAAAGAACTGTAAAATCAAGTCTCAAAGTTGTGTGTGAGGTGGGTCTAACTTGACTTAAAAGTCTTTAGGTGGCATGTGAGGAGATTCATTCATCAGAATGTGAGCAATGCATTTGCCATGGGTAGCATGCAAATAAACTCTTCTTTATAGTCTAGTAAGGAAACTTTACTTGGTCTGAACGGTTTCTGCATCATTATTCACACTCAGAAACAATGTCGACATACGTAGTCACAGAGAGAAAACATGTTAAAATTCCTGGAGACGAAGCTAAAATTACCTGTGAATATTAAATATATTGATCACAAATAGAATGATTGTTCAGAAAAAACATATTAAATCTGCCAGATGGAAACACGTCAAACTAATTTAAGAATGTGTTTTTGATCATTCATAATTTTGGTCAGTCTTACAATCAGGATCAATTCTGGTTAACATAAACCAACAATGTCAACAGCCTAAATGCAAAACTTGTTGGCTTCTTTTAAATTCATTTCAGTCTTTATTGCCTCATGTTATACGTAATTTTAACACACTGAATTAAGATATTAAACATTTCTCTGAGTTGATTAATGTGTTGGCATTCAGCTCAAATGTCAAATTGTGCCCATGTGCTTGTATTATAGTTGTTACTTGGTTCCTCAACATTCATTCATTCATTCATTTTCTGAACTGCTAATTCAGGGGAATTCCTGCTATCCCAGCTGGCTTTGGGCGACAGGCAGGGTACACCCTGGACAGCTTGCCAGTCCATCACAGGGCCACACAGAGAGATGAACAACTCAACTCAACAACTCAACGCTCACACTTATTCCTAGGGGCAATTTACCAATTAACCTATCATGCATAGGAAAGCCAGAGTACCCAGCTTCCTCCCACCGTACGGGGAGAACATGCAAACTCCACACAGAAAGGCCACTGACCAAACCCCTCCCCATCCAAGGATCAAACCAATGACCTTCTTGCTGTGAGGCCACAGTGCTAACCACTGTGCCACCCTCAAGGTTCCTCAGCAATTCAGTACAAATCCTAATATAGATCGCTGGTTATTTACATGTTGATATGTCTCAGATGATGTCAGACTTCACAGGGCTGAAATTTAAGTTTAGAAATCATTTGTTGAGAAGGCAAGATATGAGCTCTACAGGTAAAACAATGAGTTATGGGTCTTCATTGGCACAAGTAAGCCATAAATATGTAGCTATATATGTGTTACAAAGTAGTTACTGGCACTGTAAAGCATTACTGCTATCTTAATTATCAGACACAATTTTCTTTAACATAATTTTTATTACAGAGAAAAGTGACAGTGAAATTGATGGTGCGCAGTTTGACACCAAAATTGGATGTTTCATTGACACAAATAAAGCTTAAGTCTTGTGGTTTGTTTGGTTGCAGACAGGCAGCACAGAGCTGAACCATCAACCTTGACCCGCAGGTCTTTCAGATATTGTACAAGAAAGACCCGACACAATAGGCGATGAGTCCCTGGGGGTGCAGGATGAGGAACAGCGACACAAACCTAAAACCAACCCAAAGAGGGGATGAACAATAGACACCCTGAGTCTTGTTTGTTTTCAGATCAGGGGATAACTTGGAGAGCTGGAAAAATAGAAAACAATACATCATTCACATTATTTCACAGTCTTCAGTTAGGTCATTGTGTATGTAAGAAAGTGACATCTAATGGGTTGTGTGGTGTAATCAAAGCGGTGCTATGTAATTTGTTTCACCAATGTCTTTGAGACAAAGTTTAATGAGAGTCTACAGGACTGTTGTAGCCTAAAACGTTGCTGATGTTGCGAGCAATTCCAGATGTTTTACTCCACATTTGTTTGTTGTGGGTGCTCTGTGCATAAGGCCACCACTTTCTCATGGTGACCATTATATTCCCACCAATGCCAGTACATATCCAGCCTTAACCTTCCCCAGACGTCTAACCTTAAGGCTCTGAATGCTGTGACGACATCAGACAACCACATACGAGTTAAGATGAACTCTGTCATTCTAGTTTCAATGTTTGTGGACGTCTTTTTCTACAGTCTTGGTTTTATGAAAAACATATTAGATGTAGAAGAGGTGTGTGAATAATGAAGTACCACTTATCAGTTTAGGATTGCTGTGGAGGAATTGGTCTCTATAGTGTAGGCATGCAGGCATCTGTTTCCACCACTTCATTTCAATCAGACCGACATCTGGACATCGACTGGGCCACTGCAACACCTCAAATCTTTTCTTTTCAGTCATTCTGGTGTAGAGTTGTGGCTGGGTTTGGGGTCATTGTCCTGTTGGATGACTGGGTTTCAGTCAAGCTTTAGCTGTCAAACAGACATGTTCAAGTCAAAGTCTGCACAGGGTCCAGTTCCTGTTGCTACAAAATAAGCCCAAAGCACCTGCTCTCCACTCTGTGCTTGACTGGTAACATGCCCTCGGGGGCGGACTTACCATTAGACAAAACGAGGCGGTTGCCTAGGGCCCCCAGTTCTTTAGGGTCCCATAAAACTTGTCATACACTTATGATTATTTATTACTTACTTATTACTAACAAAAAAGATGTTTTTGATTAAAATGCATTCGCTAAACTGTCAGCAGAATGATTATTATATTATGTGTGTCTTGGGGCCCCCCCTTCAGGTATTTAGGGCAGCGCACTAATACCTATTCTAATCTATTCCACGGTCATTTAGCAGACGCTTTCATCCAAAGCCACTTACATCTGAGTGAGAACAACACAAGCACGAAATCGAACAGTAGAGGACATCGTAGGATGTGATCGGTCTGTGTGTGTGTGTGTGTGTGTGTGTGTGTGTGTGTGTGTGTGTGTGTGTGTGTGTGTGTGTGTGTGTGTGTGTGTGTGTGTGTGTGATGCGGTCAGTGAGTTGATCTGTAACTTAAAGAATGACTCGTCACAATAAATGCCTGCCTTTGCCTGGGGCCCCAAATCTCTTAAATCCGCCACTGCATGCCCTGATATGTTTTCCCCAAATGTACTGATGCTTATTTTGGCTAAAAACTCCACTTTTGTCTCTTCTGTCTAAATCTTATTCATCAGATGCAGCCCTGCAAAAATAAACTCTGTTGTCATGTTCTGTGTTTTAGAAAGATGCTTTCTGCTGCAACCATTCCAAACAATCTTAGCATTTAACATGCTAACGGAGACCTATAGATTCTGAGATGTAGCTCTCAGGTTTTAACAGTTTCTCTGAACGTTACACAGTCTGGAAGCTGGGCTGAGCTTGCTGGCGTTCCCAGTCCTGTGGAGACTGGGAACTGTTTTGAATGTTTGTAGTTGTGAATAATCCTTCTCACGGTTGAATGAAGGACTCCAGGTCATTTTGAAATTACACACAGTACAGTACTATAGAAGCACACACCTGCCTCAGCAAACTCTTATTGAAGTGTTTACATTGGTGATCAGCTGAGTACAACAGTCAAAAGTTTGGACACACTTTGCCATTAAATCCAATAGAAAAGTACATCCAAACTTTTGACTGGTAGTGCAATTGTATTTATCACCACCCACTGGCTGCTACTTATCCCCTCAATTCCTCTTGAATCAGAGAGGGTGTGCATTCTTGCATCCTGACGTGGAAACATTTCAAATGAATCAGTTTTGTTTACAAGTAAAAAAAAAAAAAAAAAAAAAAAATCACCTTTAAATATTTATTGACTGAATTGTTATAAAAACATTATGGTTCCTCTTTCTCTGGGTTTGGGGTCTGGAAACTTTGCCCAAACTTTTTAATGGAGCCGTCTTCTTTTGAGGTGCTGACGTGGCACAGAAGCTTTTTCTGAAAACATTACTTTAACTTCTCTTTTAATATCCATCAAGGTTTGTCAGAGATTTGCAAACCCAGGCGGAAAGGGTCACCACACTTCCTCCTGGTGAAACTGGTTGGATAATGAGAAACTATCCTTGTTTCTTTCCCAGGGTGTGTGTAGACGACAACTGCTGTGGTAACTGCTACGTGCTTTTTATCCCATTTTCATATCTGATGTGAAGACTGAAAGACACCCTTTTAAAAGAAACACAGGAAAGTGCAAAAGTACAGTTTGTGTGTCACAGTCTATGACAGACCCAGGAGGAAAAAGGTAGCCACCTAGTCCACCGTAGCATAATGGGAAACAGAACTGTGTCACGTCACGGCACAAAGTACTCTGATTAGAACAGGATACAGCAAGAAGGACGAACAAGGTCTGCTGAGTCAAGCCAGACAGGTTGTCAGTGATTCTGTCTGTGGGATTGTGGGTTTACATGACTTTACCTGCTGCATCCAGAAACCAAATGGTGTCCCTGCTGTGTGCTGGCACCATCATCTAAGGAGCAACTCCTGTGTTGACACGATCACAAAGAAAGATTAAGTCTTTTGTCCCGAGCACAAGAAACGATCTGAAACACGGTTCGTCTCATTGATGCCAGGGACAATGTGTTCGTAAGCTGAGATACAGGAAGACTAAATGGAGGTGTGTGACACAACACTGTTATTTTTAGGGAAACATGACACTCGTGGCAGCAGAGAAACAATTTCCAAACTCAGTGAGGGATTTTAGCAATACAGTAGTTTCACAAGACTAAAGTATCTGAAAGAAACTGTCACTTGTGTTTAGTTAGATAAAAAATCTACTTATTAAAGAGGAGCGGAACTAGAGGGATGGCCAGGGTGGCACTTACCCCCTCTGAAATCTGACAGGACACCCCAGGTGTCATCTCAAGGAATTTACAGGTTACTGGAGGAGGAAGGCAGTAATGCCTTTTCACACCAGTGTCATGAAAGGATGAAGTCAGTTTTAACGTAGTTTTCTATTCAGGCATCCTATAGTGACCTTTAACTGCACATTTCTAGAAGCGATTTTCTCCTTGTGTAAGAATAACTACCAATGACATGAAAGACTATTAACCTGATGTTGGTATTAAGCTACAGTTTATAGCAGTTCTAATTTAGTTATATGGTGGCGTTAGATTATTCATTCATTCATTCATTCATTTTCTTAACCACTTTATCCAGTTAAGGGTCACAGGGAAGCTGGAGCCTATCCCAGCAATCATCAGGTGAGAGGCAGGGTACATCCTGGACAGGTCACCAGTCCATCAGCGTTACATGAGTTTTAGAATAATGTAGGTCCCTACAAACACTCACTGAAAACAAAATGTGTTGTGGTTTCCACACATCAGCTCAAGATTTTCACATTGCAGCTGGAAAAAAAATATAAAGAATGGTGAAAGAGTCCTGCAATATCCAGTTTACTTAGAAAGGCAATGCGGTTGCTTGTTGATTTTAAACTAAGCTCGGGCGTGAAAAAGTAACCAGTCTTACTTTGTATAGGAAAGAATGAAGACAAAGAGAGATATTTCTGACTTTTTTTTTTATTCAGACATTTTCAATAACAAACTGTCATTCTGGATGAACATACATCTTTAAAAAACTGCAGTAATTATATGTAAGACAAATGACAATGAGGGAGAAATAAACATACAGACAAAGGATAAAACAAAACAAAACAAAAAAAACACTGTGGGTAAAGGTGAGGGTATAGCCCAGTAATTTCTACTCAATTAGGAATTATTATATTTTAGGTATTTTACATTCTGACTTCTTCTGCTACTGCCTTCTGAGTATCAGCAGCCTCAACAGCTCCCAACGAGGACCTGGCTGTGCAAGTCTTTGTGGTCACACGTTAAGCACCGTAATCCTCCTCTGAAGCAGACCAAGACTTACCTTACCTTTCTAGACTTACCTTTCTTTGGACCTTTTCAACATGTTTTCAAATATTGCCACATCATACAGATTGTGAAAGTAAAAATGTTTTATTTCTCACAAATCTCTAATAGATTCAATTTAAATGTTTTGAGCGCCGTAAACAGAAAAGTGCAATAAATAAATTTAGTCCGTTATTATGACTGTAATCTGACCACTGTCATCACACCAGTGTAAGTCTGACCGTGTGTGTGTGTGTGTGTGTGTGTTTATTAAGAGGGATACAATCATTTTCTTTCTTGGTATATGACCCCCTCTGGATAAAGTATTGCTCACCATCATGTTTACTAAAATATTCTTCTAAAAGTCTTTCTGAAGAAGCTCTAAACTGCAACTTAAGGTTTTGGACATAAGAATTTTAATTCTTTAATTTTTCATTTAATGCAGTATTTTTCTTTCGACATATCAGTTTATGGATCAGTTAAATCTTTTTTAAATCATTTTCCAGAGAGATAAACATGGCAGCATCTCAGCGAGGTACACTTCAAAGCAGAAGAGATGCTGAAGGTTGCTGTCAGGTGGACATTCTTTGTAAGAAAGTGTTGACAGATGAGTTGTCTTATCTAAGAGAAGAACCTGTTCACCTGCTGGTATGAAAGTCTGGGAATCCTCAGATCTGACGTCTGTGACACACTTTTATTTTTCTTAGGCAGTGGAATGTGCATGTGTGTGGTTTCTGAAGCAGTGGCGCCCCAGACATCCTCTGTGACCGCTGTCCTGCTCTCTTATTCAGTCTCCTCTCAGGCAGGAAGAGGAAGCTGACTGTTCGTATGGAAGTATGGAACCAAACACTAATCAGAAATGCTCTTGATCCCCACTCCTCTAATGATAAATCGAGTCATAGGTGGAGAAATATGTGACCAGTGGCAGTCCATGAGCTGTGTTCTGTTTTCAGGTCATGGTGAAGTAAATGACTAGAGAGCCGTGATAGTTGGCTTTGATGATTCGAGACAAGTAGAGAGCGATGACTGATTTATTTTCTCAGCTGAGGACCCCAGGGTGCGGGTCCACTCGGGGGGAACAATGACCCAGACCAGGAGCATGAACCTCTGCTCTGTTTTCAGTAGAAAACATGCAGATCTCATAATGGAAAATACCTCAGACTGAAGGTCTGAGAAATTATTTAAGAGCTGCACTTCTCAATGATGTTATATAAATAATAAAACACCAGCTGCTAAGACATTGGGATGCTTTTTGAAATGTAAAGAAAAACAACAATTTGCAAATCTTATTAATTAGTATTTTATTAAGAAATATTAAATGTTGCAACTGATGCATTTTATAAATTCATGAAAAGTATTTGCTCCTCTTTTATTTGCTTTAAACATGTCTAAAAAGTTAAGCATTAAAAGTGTGGATAAATAACTAGCTATGAAGAAACAGCAGGAGGAACGTGTTGCTGGTACGGAAACAGCAACAGGTCAGTAACATAACAGTACATAGAGAGAGCATCTTAGAAAAGGAGAGTCTCTCAGAAGTAAACATGAACAGCGTTCAGCAAAAAACTGAATCTACAAGTTGTGGCGCAATTTTAAAATAATGTTCCCTGTAAAGTTGCACAGACATTAAATGTCCATGAACAGTCAGTCATATCTGCAAATGCAGGTCTAACCTGCAGAGATAGCATGTGTAACTGAGATCCAGAAAGGTCACAATCTTCTCCTGGCCAAAGATTAAAGGGGTGCTATGATGGTATTTGGAGTTTTCTGAGCTTTCTACAGTGTTACAGTGTTGAATCCTCATCAGACATGTGAACGGCACCGTTTTTTTTTATCACCTAAACGCATGTTTGAGTTTGAGTTTGAGTTCCAGCACTCTCTCCATTCGGTTTCCATGGCGACGAAAAACGCGTCGTTTTAGAGAGTTTTTTCTACTTGGAAATCCTTGTGACGTCCTGGGGGGATAAGGTTCGGTGATTGGTTACCTTCTACTGGTTAACAAGGTCATGTACAACTACATCAGGCGGGTGGAAAACGTCGGATAAAGTTATTTCCAACGATGGCTGGTGAGTTTACCAAAGAGAGACATCCTGCTGCATTCGTTGCTGTGGGTTGCTGTTTTCCACTTTGTTTTCAGGGTCTGATTCAGGTTCCAACATGTAGGGCTGTATGCTATGTGTTGACATTGTATTTTGTTTTTTTTTATTGAGTTCATATTAGCCTAATCCTTCTGTTTATGAGATGTTACAATGACGGCGAAAGCAGGTGTGGTGCGCGCTCCCGATGTAGTGCAGTGGTGGGAGGCGGAGCTTAATGCGGAAGAGTCTCAGTCCACTCGTTTTGCTGATCTGATGGCCTACGGAGAGTCGGTCTGAAGTAAATAAAGCCATTTGTAACAATAACTCGATCAATCCCAGCCCTTCTGGTCTCAGAAATAAAAATAAATTAGCCTGAAATGCACATAATAGTTCCACTTTAAATTTACTGAAGTAAATGAGAAATTTATTTTTTAGGCAGAAAAACTCCAAATTTGAAATGAAGTCATATCTGAAAACTATGACGGGTACGTCTGCCTGACCAAAGAGCAGAGGATCTTTTCTGGAAAGGTCTTGCACATTTGATCAAGCTAAAGCTTTAACGGCTTACTGCTTCAGTTACAAAAGCATGGCTTCATACTAGAAGCATCCAGGTGCTGGATTGATCTGCTTGCAATCCAAGTCTTTCATCTACTGAAAACATTTGGTCCATGAAATGCAAAATATAACAGAACAGCCAGGACTATGGAGCAGTGACAATCCCTTGTTATTCCTTTCTCAACAATCCAGCAGCTGGTCTCCTCAAGTCCCACATGTTTACAGAGTGTTGTTTAAAGAATAAGGAAGGGATGCTGCAAAATGATGAAAATGGCCCCTGCCTAACTTTTTAGATGCATTGCTAGCATCAAATTAAAGATGATCTGATGTAAAATACACTTTAAGCCTTTTCTATTATTTCTACATTGTGAGTAAAAATGAGTTACAGGATCTGTAAATCACTAAGTTCTGTTTTTATTAATGGATCACAGTCTTACACTTTTATTTAGAAATGGGATCATACATTGTGCAGTGTGTTGCACACACATATCATGTATGAATCTTACACATCATACAATGAACTGCTGCCTGAGGCTTTGCCTCAGCCTCAGTGAAACTGTCAGGTTATAACCTCCACCACTCATGCACATCCCTCCTAAATCACTTTTTTTTTTTAAATAAATAAAAGAGCAGAATGGTCTTTTGTCTTTCCTGGGGCTTCACATTCATGGAAGGTGTATATTTAGAACAGTGGTGTGTAACAGTGGGCGCTGCGTAGGCAGATGTGAGGAGCTACTTTCAACACTGAAACAAATGGCCCGTCTTCTGCAAAAACAAACACACATGCAGAGATTCAGATGTGTTGGACGGACAACTTCACAGAGACTCATTTACATGAACGTACACACAGGAATTAGAGTGTGTGTTTGGTTGAGGGAGATAAACTTCAGATGCAGAAGCTCTATTTCCTCCCTGTGTAGGAAACCCCATTTGCAGTCATCGCTCTGCGTGATGCTGCAGTGATGCATTATTAACCATCTTTAAACATGGATTCCTTTTTTCTCTCCGTTTTATGGTTTTAATCACCCAGAGAGTGCTGTGGCATGAAAATATAATATCTGCTCTTTGCAAGCCACAAAATTCAATCATCAAGCGGGTGGAGAAGGTCTAATATTCTGTGCATCTGTGCTGTAGCGGCTCTTGCACTGGAGTGTTTTTTTTGTTTTTTTTTCATTGATTCAATCTTTGCGTCGGTGAGGCAGGTGAGCGATCACACAGCAGGGGAAGCCCTCCTCTCACACTCCAGCTCATCAGTATGCATCCTTTAATCACACACACATATTCATTATTCACCTCCCACAGGCTATGAATTATTCAACGCTCAAATTTCCACATGAGATCTGTGAGAGAAGATGCAAAAGATTGCCTTTTCATTTTCTCCTCTTCAGTCTTCAGTTCTTATGCGGCATTGTTACACTCACAAAGTAGATAGATAGACAGACAGACAGACAGACAGACAGACAGATAGATAGATAGATAGATAGATAGATAGATAGATAGATAGATAGATAGATAGACAGACAGACAGACAGACAGACAGACAGACAGACAGATAGATAGATAGATAGATAGATAGATAGATAGATAGATAGATAGATAGATAGATAGATAGATAGACAGACAGACAGACAGACAGACAGACAGACAGGCAGACAGACAGACAGACAGACAGACAGACAGATAGATAGATAGATAGATAGATAGATAGATAGACAGACAGACAGACAGACAGACAGACAGACAGACAGATAGATAGATAGATAGATAGATAGATAGATAGATAGACAGACAGACAGACAGACAGACAGATAGATAGATAGATAGATAGATAGATAGATAGATAGATAGATAGATAGATAGACAGACAGACAGACAGACAGACAGACAGACAGACAGACAGACAGATAGATAGATAGATAGATAGATAGATAGATAGATAGATAGATAGATAGATAGACAGACAGACAGACAGGCAGGCAGGCAGGCAGACAGACAGACAGACAGACAGATAGATAGATAGATAGATAGATAGATAGATAGATAGATAGACAGACAGACAGACAGACAGACAGACAGATAGATAGATAGATAGATAGATAGATAGATAGATAGATAGACAGACAGACAGACAGACAGACAGACAGACAGACAGACAGACAGACAGACAGACAGACAGACAGACAGATAGATAGATAGATAGATAGATAGATAGATAGATAGATAGATAGATAGATAGATAGATAGATAGATAGATAGACTCCAACAGACCAAAGCCCTCAGTGGAAGATGAAAATATTTAAAAATCTACTTTAATACAAGGTAGTTGGGATCATATTTACATTTATTTGCTTTAATTATCTTCAGTGGTTTCTTTGTCAGATTTATTGCCATAGCTGTGTAAATGCATGTCACTGAAAATGATGTAATTTCCAAATCCACAGTGGTCTCTGCTCCCATGACAGCAGTTTCTCCTCCGCAATTCCCGAAACATGACCTGTGATGGCTATTAACAGGTTGCAGTTAATCTTTAGCTGGTTGTGTTCGTCCCTGAGGCTGTGAAAACAACACGATGGATAAACATCCGCTGCAATACAGCTATTATATCTATTTCATCCTTCTTAGACAGGGACGTGATTGGAAACTGGATTTAAAATTGACTAGGCTGGTATGTGTGTCTGCGCCTGACAATGTCACATTTCACAGGTTGTAAATGGTGTGGTGAGCTGCTGCACCAGCCTGCTGATATATCATGTCTGTCCTTTTTCTTTTTAAAAAAAAAAATCTTTATTTCTTTACAACAAAGCAATTACTGGACAATCACCAGAGCTGACAGATGGTTACTCTCTCAGCAAACAGACAACCTGCTTTCATCCTTCTGCAAATGTTCACTCTACAGATGCAGCAGCAATAAGCAGCATGTCACCTCCTCGAGCTTGCCATTACTGCAGGAGAGCAGTCGTTAATAGAGCGTGGAGGAAGGCGCTGAGGTGATGAAGGTTCTGCAGGCTCCCGATCACAGCCGGGGCTTTGGCAGAGTGAATCCCTGGCACAGAGGGAGGCGCAGTCGGAATTAAGAGATGACTTCCTATCTGTCATGTGTGCGCCCACACAACCAATCTGCTACTACTGCTTTCTGACTGAGCTTCTCAGAGCAGCAAAACCCTTATTTGGGCTTCCTTTATCTGCTTTTCAGATCTCAGGGTGGAAGACAATGATGCATGGTGTAAATGTTGAAGATAAAGGAAAGGATTTGGTAAGCTGTTCATTTGTAACAACTAGCCCCATTTTACCAAACATATAGGAAAGTTTCTGATATGGATTAAATTCAAGACTTTCATGCTTGACTGCTTCCTGCATATGCAAACCTCTTTTAGTAACACACACTCGTTTAGTCCAATATTCAACTCACCTCATTAACTACTAAGTAATTTTATACACTATTCCTTATTTGACAGTTTTTCCCATAACATGCCCTCAGTAAGTTCCTACAGGGGGAAAAACAATTACCTTTTTGTTTAATTTGACACCTCATTTACAGTATGTTACTGGGAAAATTTCAAGTGTTGCTGCTCCAGACGGAAGGATGTGGAATGAGGAAGAGAGCGCGCCACGGGCTGTCTCATTGACCGGTTTCACCTTGTAACACATGTTCACTGGGAACAACTTGCCAAAGAGAAATCTCCTTCCTTATTCCACTCAGACTGGAACTGCAGAGTTTGCACATAGCTATTGTAAAAGGCACAGCTCCCCTGCTCGTCATCTGCAGCTCATTTCCAAAATATCCAACTCTAGTCATAATTAACTGGAATAATATCCTCCTGACACTGGTTTTGGGAGAACAACCTCACAATTCTGGGTGCTTATCAGATGTGTCACTGGGCAGTGAATGTTTATGTGAACAGAGCAGACAATATCGACGATTAAAAGGAACAGGATGCGAGTGCACAATAGGAAACGCATAGCATCCACCCCACAATGGGACCAGTGAATTACCCCTCCGTTTCTGGTAATAACGGGATTACTACTATTAGCTACATGCAGATAAACGACCAAAAATGAAAAGCTACTGATTTCTAGGATGTTATCAGAGGAAAAAAAATGTTCTTTTATTTACTGTGTTCAAAATACAGATTGTGAAGAAGAGTTTATGAATACAGCATCTTCCACACAGTGTGTACAGTAGGAGCAGCATGCTGAACATTTTGTTACAGATCTAAAATTACTCACACTTTTGATGGAAAAAGTCTTGTATCACTATCTCACTCCTGCTGAGCATCTTAGTGATTTCTTTTCTCACTGATGTATTGCAACAAAGCCACATCAAGGCGATAAATATCATATCAGCAAATATTTCAGCTTCATTCTTTGTTGCTTGCCCTGTATATTTCTAACTTCCCTTTGTTTACTTATCAGGTATGCATGAATAACTACCTTTTAAAAGCTATTTTTACTGGAGACTGTGTATATTTTCTGCAGAATAACAAGCTGATTCCTAAAAATAGAGTAGAAAGTAGTTTAACATCAGGTCAGCTATAAATGGCTTGTAAATGACAGGAATAGAAAGGAACCAATGTGAACTCTTTCAGCAGCACAGAAAAAAGAAAACTAGAGTTTAAGACTGCTTCCCCATGTGATTTACTGTATCTTATTAAAGTGAATTTCTACCAGCTGATACTGCAAGTATTCTATAAATAAAATGCCAGATATATTGTACAGATTGCTCCGTTTGTCACTGAAATAGATTTATACCATTACAGAAAATTGCTAACAGGGTTTTAAAACTATCACAAAAACAACCTGTACTGAAAATTTTACAGTTGTTAAATCAGGATATCATAGTGTCTTTCACATTGCCCCTGTAATTTTTATGGTGAAAAACTGGCATCATTGTAAATTATACAATTTTTTATAGGGAAAAAATAAATATTGTTACACTACTTTTGTTTTGCAACAAACTCCCATCTATGATAAATTGTTGTGTAATGCAAAATTTACAGTTGCCAAAACTGCATACCATAACATCCTCCACATTGCAGCTGTGGTTGCCAGTTTTTCACCATAAAATTTACAATTATTTACAATTATTATTATTATTATTACAGTGTTTCACTGTTATTACCACAGCACACGACCCTAAAATACAACAGTTGTTTACTACAAAATTTACAGTTGCCAAAATGGATGATCATAATATCTTCTACGTTGTCATTGTAAGTTTTACGGTGGAAAAACTGGCAACCACAGCTGCCAGTTTATCACCGTAAATTATAAAGATTTTTTTTTTTACAGTGTAGAGATTTTCTCTTTGATCTGATCTTGATTTGTGCATTTCTTTGAAAATGAAGAGACAGGAAGGTTTTGCTTTCTGATTGTAAAAGCAGTCACAAGCATTGATATGTTTTCCTGAAGCTAAGTTTTAAAATGAAAATAATCTCCAGTATTTTTTTCTTTTTTTACCCAGGTGTTCAACTACCGATGTAATCCTTGTTAGCCTCATGGCTCAGCCACTAAGGAACTCCACACATATAATGTCTGAAATGTTTCAGTGAAGAAATTTACATTTCTGTGAGAGGTGATGTGTCGTCACCCATCTTACAAAATTCAGGACAAAAATCTCCACATTTTGTGAAGATCAGTTTTTGCCTGTTTTGGGCAATCTGTTAAAGCAACGTGGGCATTTAAGGGTGAACCAACACTGCAAAGTGAGGGCTTGGAGATAAACAGGAAAACTGCTCCCTGTGTTGATGTGAAACAAGAAGGCTGATGTGAAAAGGCTGCAGATGGCTTCTGAGTTTTGACTCATTTGTCATTCTGTGTGGCGGGTTAGCACCACTCCAGTGTGCAAGGATGTCTGGAAAATGGTCTTCTTATCTCACAGGGATGAACTGAATGCAGTTGGAAAATGTGAAAATAATTAGATTGCAACATTAAACTTAATAATCCAGTGGGTTTTTTTTTTTGTTTTTTTGTTTTTTTTTTACAATGGAATCAGTAGTTGTGTTCTAATCTAATAGACCACTTTTAATCAGATTAAGAGCTCAATTGGAATAAAAATGTTTATTGTTAAAATCTCAATCAGATTGAATTGATCTATTTTGTTTAGAGAAGGAGCTTTTAAAGCCCAACATCAGAACTACATGTGCAGAAAAGTCTAATTTTTTAAATCAAGCCTTTATTTGGCCCTTTAACAAAATCTAAAAAAATTTTTTAACAATTTATTTTTGGGGTATTTTTGCCATTTATTACCATGTAATTGGTCAAAATTATTGTAGTGTAATCTTCTGCTTTCTGATGTCCACCAGGGAGAAGGAAATCAGTATTATATTGTGTACAACAGGGTTTAGATGAAAGTTTCTACCATAAAGTTATGCAATGTGTCTCAGAAACTGTACTTATGACATACGATACGTTTGGCTTGATAGGGTTAATCAAGAGTGGTAGTGAAAACCTCAACCACATATCATATGCACTTAATAAGATGTTTTCTGACATGATTGATGGTTTTTAATTAGTGCTTTGAGATCTTAGAAGAGGGAAGGATTGTAGAGTTCAGAGCAAAATCTCATTCACAGACTGATGAATGGAAATCAGACTGAACTGAACTGGACCGATTTAATTTGACTTTGAAGGCAACAAGATAAGTCAGACTGTGTATGTTTGTTGTTATTATTGTTTTTCATATTTTTTGCAGATTGTCCATTTCACATTTAAAATAAGTTACAGTACATTCTGGTGCAACATGGAAACACTCAAATTACTACATTTTTTAATTCAATCTTCGTATTAACACTTTTGGTTAAATATCCAGTCAGAATTGTCTCTGTTAGAAAAATAAAACTGTTTTTCCATGTAAACAAAGTTACTCATTTGTGGTGGGAACCAAAACATGACTGATAGCTCCAAAACAGAAATAAAAGTACTTTAATTTGAAAACATCCTCAATGTTTTGGTGGGAAAATGGATTTGGGGCACATTTTAAACAGGATATTAAGACTGAACTCACCATTAACCTTACATTAATTTCCAGAAGATGGCAGTGTTATGGCTTGTTTGGATGAGATTGTCGCTTTGTGCCGCACTATATTACAAACCAGCTTCTTTATTTGTGTTTTAAATGCATTGTAAATTGGATGCCTTTGGGGCCCGACAGGATAACTTTTCAACCCATATACATCACAGGATCAAAGTAAAATGTTTTGATTTGTTGAATCAACATGTTCCCAAGAAGTTTTGTCAGAAATATATATCTGGTAGAAAACCTGGGGATCAGAAGGGACGTGAACATTTCAGAAATAAATCACAAGCAAAGACAAGTAGAAAGTAACAGTTTTTCTTTTTAAGTCTGCATGAGATGTGAATCCCTCAGAAATTCACATCATGATCAAGAAAGAGAATTATGTTACTGACTGAAACAAAACGTTGATACAACCGTTAAGTTATACTGACAATTTTACTAAATATCTATACAAATTGGTCTGCAGACCCTTAATTTAAATATAAAGGTTAAATAGAATAAAAAATACTTTCATTGGTAACAGTACTTTCCCTTCACTCATTGAATGCCACTTTAAAAGCAATTAAGCAATTAAACCACAAGCAGTCAGCAATACTGGAAAGACAAGTTTTAAAGAAAAATATACATAACTTTAAGTAGTTTATCATCATTAAACTATTTTTTTTTTACGAATGAACCACTAACATTGTATTTTATTAATATAAAAATGCATTTGTCTTGCCCCCCTTTGGCCCAAGTACATAGATCAAGGTTTGAAAAGAAATCTGAAGGTTTTGTGACCATCTGAAACCAGTGGTTTCAGACAGTGACCCTTCAACAGCCTCGCGCGTCTTTAGATTACTTTGACCTCTTGGTTTTTGGCGCCATCTTGTGTACATTACGTGGTACTACAACAAAATTTGTGCATTAAAACTGGATCTTTGGTCTCATTAAAGTCACTTTTTATAGGTCATTTTTTCATTTTTGTAATGGCCTTTTTGTGTCATTTAATAAGTAATAATAGTAATTATAACAAGGTCAGCATCTATTATGAGCTGTTATGTATTTTCTGAGGGTGGCAAGAAATAAAAGCTCAAGCTTCACCTAATCTCTTATGTGTATAGCTTTAAGAAAAACATACGACTTGGAAAAGTAAAGATAAAAATATTCATATCGTAATATAATAATCACAACATATATGCTGAAATGTTAAACTTTTTTTTATTAAAGTTTTTGAGCAGTCTGGTGTTAGTTGTTGCAGAGAAGACCGCTGGGTAATCACGTGACTACAGAACAAATCACGTGACAGAGAAAAACAGGAAACTGCCAAGTTGATGTCCGCGTGCGCTGCGGGAAAGTTGTGAAAGATGTGTTTACCTTTAGAGTTCGGATATGTCCGAGTTTTCTGTCTTTTTGTTGTGTTTGACCCGGTGTTGTCGCTGGATTCCGGCATGCTCTTCCCTCGGGAGTCTTCCTCCAGAGAGGTGAAGGAGCTGAACGGGCTCTGGGTGTTCAGGGCTGACAGGTCCCCAAACAGGAACCAGGGCTTCGAGCTTGCTTGGTACAAAAGTCGCCTGGTCGAGGTGAGTGGGAATGTAGCCAGTGAGAGCTCTCTGAAATAAAGCTGCTTGTTAGATAGCTGCAAATGGTCACATTTACTGCAGTGTAATCTGTAATAAGACTGTAAATCAGGATATGTAAACAACTTGGAGTTTTTGTTTGTTGTTTTTATATTTATGTCAAACACATATTCGGTATATATACAGTACAAGAACAAGGATGCACATTTGTGTAACAGTAAACCTTGTTTGAGAAGGAGCAGAAGGAAGCTAAAGGCTTTTTTAGTTACTACTCTTTATTTACTGTATTTAGTTTACACAGATATGTGGCAAACCTTTCCCTACTGAAAATCATCAGTCAGAAGGCAAAATTAAAACAGCAAATTAAATCATGAATTGCTCTCTTTTTTATTTTTCCAATAATAATATTTTATACACTTTTTTAACCTGGATAATATTATTTCATCATTTTAAATAATCACTTAGTCCATTCCACAAAGTTACTCCATAAATGGAAACACATCTGCTTTTTACAACGGTGTGTGCATATGGCATCTGTAACATAGCTTTACCGTTCAGGTTGGACACAGTAACTCTGTCTTTGAACATCTTTTGTATATTATATGACATCTTATTACGTTGAATTTTGAACATAAATTGAGCTATTTTAAACTGAACCAAGTCACAGAGTTTAAGGCAATGCACTTTCCAAAATAAATTAGTTGTAAAATCTATATATCCTGCATAATTGATAACCCTTTATAGCCCTTTTTTTTGTAGAATAACTAATCTTTGCAAAGTAGTCTTAAAAGTGGTTCCCCAGACCTCCACATAATAATTGAAATATGGTCAGTTAATAATGTAAACACTGAAAGGGGAATTAAATATACTTACTCATGGGGTAAAAGGTTAAAGCGCCACAAAATTTCGCCATGTTATTAATGTCAGATGGTTATCAAAGACCTTATGCGCAAGGTCGCACAATGTTAATGGAGACAGATCCTGTCTGACCGTTTCAAGGTTTATGGATCCATTTAGACAACAAGACTTTCCGAATTGCATGAATATTAAAAAATTTGTTGAAAACATCCTTGAAGTATCACATCGGTAAATTTCAGATGGTTGGATTAAATCATTTCTACAGCAGCTAAATGGATCCGTTTCACATCCATTTAAAGTTTAGATGGTTATAATATAAATATAGTGTGATTAAAAGTGATTGATATTATTATCATTATATTGATGCCATCACATGCTGTTGAACCAAGATCTGTCATCTTATAAACTTTTTTCCAGACTGGCCCTGTGATCGACATGCCAGTTCCTGCCAGCTACAATGACATCACACAGGACCCCACTTTGAGAAATTTTATTGGCTGGGTGTGGTACGAACGTGAGGTGGTGGTGCCTCCTCGCTGGATCACAGATCAGGACACTCGAGTAGTTCTCAGAGTGGGAAGTGCTCACTATTATTCCGTGGTGGTGAGTCCAACATCCACCTTCCTGCGCTCTCCTGAGATTCAGGGAGCCATAAAAGTCAGCTTTGAGATTTGCGACTGATTTCTCTACAGACAACCAGCTCATTTGCTAATTCTTTCTGCAGTGGGTGAATGGGGTGAAAGTGACCGAGCATGAGGGTGGTCATCTTCCTTTTGAGGCTGAGATAGGCAGTTTAATCCGGAAGGACCCAACCATGCCGTGCAGGATCACAATCGCTGTCAACAACACTCTGACCCTGCAGACTCTGCCTCCAGGCAGCATCCAGTACATGAAGGACCGCACCAAGTAAACCCATTCACTTTAGTTTTGACTTCATTACTGATTGATAAGTAGTCATTGTTTATTTACTAAAGGAAAACAGCTTAGAAAATTCTGCTGCTTTCAGCTGACTTACTTGAAATGACCACTTCAGCTTGTGTTCAGTAGCTTCCCTGAGACGCTGTTTCAGCAGTTAAATTTTCATTTTTCTGTCACCACTTCAACTCGACTCATATTTTCCCTTCACCTCATTTCTTCTCTCTAACCTTGGCTCTCGCTCTTACACTTCTGCAGGGGTTTTACTTTTCTTTTAAGCTTTATGTAGATACTCAGACATCAGTTTGGATGTGCATGCTAACGGAGAAAACGTGATTAATCTGCAGATATCCTGATGGATTTTTTGTGCAAAGCATCTACTTTGATTTCTTCAATTATGCTGGGATACACCGCCCTGTACTGCTGTACACAACTCCCAAAGCGCATGTGGACGACATCACGGTGGTGACTGACTTCTTGGATGACACTGGTAAAACTTAGCGGCGCTCTAAGTGAACATTTGCCAAAGCTTTTAGCCCTGTCTTCTATGATAAACATATTTTCCCAAAATAATCTGAATCTGCACCGAATCTTTAAATTTGTTTGCAGCTAAATTTTTATAATAAAAATCAAACGGTTAGTTTTTATGCCATGAAGCAAACAAATGAAGAAATAAGAAAATTGTAATATCCTTGGTGGAGGTAATGAAAATGCATGATAGCAGTGGATCTCATTTATTAAAATTTACATCCTCACTAGCATTTTTTTTCTTGCAGGAACTGGCTTGATTCTCATTTGCATCACATGAACGCTCCTTTTTTTCTTCTTCTTTTATAGGACTTGTCAAATACAAAGTGTCAGTCCAAGGTGCCGCCACAGCCACGGTGAAGGTCACTTTGATGGACAAAGAGGCCCATTGTGTGGCCTCATCCACTGAGCCATCTGGAGTGCTCAAAGTGGTAGATGTTAAGCTCTGGTGGCCATACTTGATGCACGATAATCCAGGTTATCTTTACTCCATGGAGGTAAGACAACATGCTTGGATTTAAACTGCAGGAAGTTTCAGATGAGCGCTCAGGTTAGGTTAACTGAGGTCATTCAAAAGCAAATTTCCTACTAATGGGATCAAAACATGACATTCCCCTCATTATATTGAAGTTTAGATTAGGAGTTGTTGATATTCATGTAGAAAACCTTATTATAATACATAATGAAGTTAGGCAGTGATGTAACAGAAAGTTTTCTTGCTGGGCATTATGTGGTGTGTTTTAAAGGTTTTCCTGGGTTTTCAACCATATTCTTGAGCAGCTGATTCTTTTTTTTAAGACGACAGTCTTAGAAAATATCTGACTTTTACCATCTAGGTTCGCCTAATGGCAGCTGATGAGGAATCAACGTATGAGGATGTTTATACTCTGCCAGTCGGCATCCGCACCGTAAATGTCACAAGCTCCCAGTTTCTCATCAACAATAAGCCGTTCTACTTTCATGGGGTTAATAAACACGAGGACGCTGACGTGAGTACCACCAGCGGGAAGCTAAGTATTTACACAGGACTTGGGTATGTTAAGCAATAAAGGTGCAGTGTGTCACAAAATCAAAAATCAATTAAAGAAAAGAAAAAAAAGATATATAATTAAAAACTGTTCTGTTGGTCACAATATGTTAACAGTTGTGCTTTGTTTATTTATTTACCACTAGAAATCAGTATTTCTCTCACACTGTTCCTTTAAATCCACACTGATTACAACCAATTCCTGATTCTATGACGTAATCCTCCTTTTTTCTTTTGTTTACCTTGTGTTGTAGATCAGAGGTAAAGGCTTGGATTGGCCCCTGATCGTCAAAGACTTTAACTTACTGAAATGGTTAGGGGCCAACTCGTTCCGCACCAGCCACTATCCCTATGCTGAAGAAATTCTGCAGATGTGTGACCGTCACGGCATTGTGGTGATAGATGAGTGTCCAGGAGTGGGCATCAAAGACATGTAAGTGTCATTGCTTGTCTCTTTGTGATTCTTTGTGTTTGATTGTTCAGGAAGTGAAAAGTTGTAAAAATGGACAGTTCTGATGAAATTTGATGCTTTCTATGTTTAAGTCATGCTGAAAGATGCAGGTTGCGTAGATTACGGTCACATGGAGGAAACAAAAAACTTCTAGGTGAAGGAAAATGACAGGATGTAATAAAAATCCCATAATTTTACAGCTAAAATTTAATTCCCTTTGATTTTCAGATCACAGAACTGTGCAAATGTCTTCTTTCTTCATATCCTCCTGACTACCAGTAGTTCAAATTTGTCGTCTATGGAGGACCTTTGTAAACCTAAATATTTTCATCTCCCTGAATGCTACTGAACTAACACCTTTTGGTCTTTTAAGAGGACATTTAGTGCTTTTAAATCAGGGGTGTCAGAATCCAGTCCTCGAGAGCCGGAATCCGGCAGGTTTTTGTTGTTTCCTTCCACCAACACAGCTGATTCAAATCAATGGATCCAGCAGCTTCTTGTCAACCTGTCTGAGTGTCGGTCAGGTGTGTGTTGGAGCACAGAGACAACAAAAACCTGCAGGATATCGGCCCTCCAGGACTGCAGTTTGACACCCCTGTTTTAAATGGTACCTCATTTGTGGGGGTGGGGCTTTGTGAACTTTCTTTCTCTCTCCAAGAAAAATGGCCTCCATTGCAACAAGCATGTTTTATGGGAAGAGCAAAAGTGCATAATACTTTTCTTTGCGCTGATTTTTACTTGAAATTTTGTAGTTATATTTTCATTGAATTTCTTATAAACACATTAAATCGTTTCTTAGATAAATATAACTATATTTTACCACAATATTTAAAAGTTTAAGCAATGTCCTCCGTAGTGGACATTTGTAATTACACATTTTTTTTCCTGGTAGTCGGGAGGATATTTAGCTTCCGAAGAGCCAGACTTATTTTTAATCTTTAAAAATATTCTCAAGCAAAGTCTCTTTTTTTTTTTTTATCATCCATTTCTTAAGATACATGAACAAAACACAATTTCTAAACAAGCAAAGCCCTGATATGCGGTCTTTCTGTTTATTTATTTATTTAGGAATTAAGCAAATAAAACAGGATTATTCATCTGGGTCCCATGAGGCCCACGGTTCTGCAGGTTTTCACTGGTTTTTTTTGCTTCAACACACAGATTTGCTTCAGATTAAATGGATCCAACAGTGAACGTCTGCACAATGACTCATTAATATGAGGCATTGGTTGAGGCATTTGCACAATACCGTAAACACAAACTTCCACATGCATGCTTGCCTCAATGTGTTCTGCAGTGCAGATAGAAACAAACAGCATCCTTGTAACCATCTGCATGTTTGTGCAATCTACAATGCAAGCGGAGCTACTGGCGTGGAGTTTGACTGTGCCTGCTAGTTGTTAGCATGTAGGATTTCTTGCATTTTTTTTTAACATTTTATCTACATTTTATCCCAAGTTTTTTCTTATGGATTTAAACCAGAATTGGTCAAAATAGCTTATAAATGCTGAATGTTCAAGTCGTTTTGTTGTAACTTGCAAGAGAAGAATTTATTTTGACTAGAAGGAAAGCGTAGTGCAGCTCCGAAACATTAGCTTGTAGCACAATAATCAGCCCTGTGATGGTCAAGTGGTCTGTCCAGGGTGTACCCTGCCTCTTGCCTCCTAGCATCTAGGATAAACACCAGTCCCACGTGGCACAGCACTGGAATAAGCTGGTATAGAAAATGCAAATAAAAAAGTCAGCAAAGTCTCTTTGCAGTATTTCAGATATAACTTGGGTTGTAAAGTGACCAGTCATAAAGGATTAAATCCATGCTACACATCTACAGTCAGTACACGTCCGTACCATAACACTAAATGATTCAAATGTCTTGAAGCGTCACAATATGATTTCAAAATTCCTCCAGAACAGACCCAAAGATGAGGAAGTTCTTCTATTAACAGGTGAATTGATCTATTAGTTCTCACCAGTACTAACTTGTTCGGTTTTAATCTAGTACTATCCAAGTATTTGTGATTGTTCATAAAAGAAAAAACTTTTAAAAGCCACAATAAACAGCCATGTATGGACAAGTAAATGTGAAGAAGCATTTAACCCCCTAAAACACTGCCGGCTGGTGACAGCAGCATGCTTGGGGATGATTGCACAAAGTGGAGAGAATAATGAAGGAGGAACGTTAAACCATCCGTCAGTTAGAACAGCAATGCATAAGTTGTCAAATCTGGTTGTAAAATTGATAAAACAGGTTGATATTAAGCTGTTTTAGGTCAAAAATACCCTCAACCATCAGATAAAGGACTGTATTCCTTATAAGTGCATGAAACTGCCGTGACTCAGGACATTATAAATATTGCTTATTTGATTTATGTATTTGGTTTATTTGACAGGCACAGTTGTACGTAGTCACAAAAATTTGTAGCTGATGTCATACAAATAGAGTTTTATTCTCAACTCTTGTCCCTGGTCGGGTTTTTCTACACTGCATTAAAATACAATGATACATTACAAAACCTATATCAGACTCACATATTCCCATTAAATCTGTAATTCAATACAAAACCTATGTAAAACGTCATTCACACACACATATACGGTGCTATTTATAAATAGTTACAGGTTTGATTAGTTTTCCAGGACTTTCTTACAGGTGAAGGTTTTAAGCTCATGTATGGTCTTTAGTTCAGTCTGTAATGACTTCCACAGCTTTGCCCTTGTCTTTATTTAAGCCTCGATGCTTTTGGAAACATTTCTATATGAGATCTGGCTTTAATAAACACACAAAGTTGTAAAAGAAGATAACAATATGAAGAAATCATGACAGTTTTCTGTTGGGATTTTACTCATTTATATTCGACCACATGGAACGCTTGTCTGTAGTGGATGAAGTAAAAATGTCGTTTCCAGTCTGTCATCTCTGTGTGACGTGAGTTATGTGTGTTATGTGTCATTACAGTCGCAGTTTTGGGAACGCCTCTCTAACACACCACCTGGTGGTCATGGATGAGCTCGTACGGCGGGATAAGAACCATCCCTCCGTGGTCATGTGGTCAGTAGCCAATGAGCCTGCTGCAGAGATGCCACCTGCTGAATTTTATTTCAAGTAAGTCCTAGTTCAATGTTTCACTTTGAACAGCTTTAAATAATCAGTCATAACCAGATAAATGACAAATAACTTTTGTTTGTTTGATAATCAGTGGTTAAAAAATAAAAATCCAACCTAAGTTGAGTTGGACATCAGTGCAGCTCTGGATACGATTCCAGCTGATGTGTCAGTCCCAGTCTTCCCCTGTCCCATCATGTAAAGAATGCAGTATGACGAGTCAGGAAGTTTCTCAACAGATGGAGCTCAGTAACAGCCTGAGGAATTGGAGGAATGAAAACATGACCTGCCCCATCACAGTACCCAGTTATTAAAGTTGCATGGGGAGAACAGACTGTGCACATAATTCTGCTTGCACAAACATGTGCTTTGTTGGCCCAAATTTAAAACAAACATTAAGATTATTTCCCGTTTTGTTGTTGTGTAATAGTGACATTTTCATTCTGAAATGTTGATTCATTGTTCCTGACTTATCACTCACAGTATACTCAGCCACATTTTTCTATTACAGGACGTTGATAAAGCATACCAAAGCTCTGGACCCGACACGGCCTGTCACTTATATCACAGACAGCAACTATGCAAGAGACAAGGGGGTGAGTGTTCAGCCTCAGTGTATACAGTGTATGGAAACAGAGGTCTGGCTTTTTTTTTTTTACTATATTGCTTAAATCCCCTTCATGCTCTGATTGCAGCTTGTTAATTACCAAAAAATAAAAAAATCTGGTGACTTGTGGAACGGACCGGACATGGAAAACAGCATCCAATCATATCCTCCTGACTACCAGGAAAAAAAATGTGTAACTACAAATGTCCACTACGGAGGACATTGCTTAAACTTTTAAATATTGTGGTAAAACATAGATATATTTATCTAAGAAATGAAAATAAAACTACAAAATTTCAAGTAAAAATCAGCACAAAGAAAAGTATTATGCACTTTTGTTCTTCCCATAAAACATGCTTGTTGCAATGGAGGCCATTTTTCTTGAAGAGAGAAAGAAAGTTCACAAAGCCCCACCCCCACAAATGAGGTACCATTTAAAAGCACTAAATGTCCTCTTTAAAGACTAAAAGGTGTTAGTTCAGTAGCATTCAGGGAGATGAAAATATTTAGGTTTACAAAGGTCCTCCACAGAGGACAAATGGAACTACTGGTCGTCAGGAGGATATAAATTAGTCCGTTCCAAACAATCGGATGGTGATCAAATTCTACTGCCGTTTGTCCGTCCCCCTTCGACCCCTCGGCAACACGCATTGCACATTTCTTTGGTTTGGAGGTGCAGCTGAGGAAAGGGGTTTAAACTGTAGTTTTCTCGAACCGTTTTTCTAGGATCTCCTACCCAACCTTTACGGGAAAACTTAAACTTGTACAGGAGGAAAGAGCGACAACCAGAATCAGTTTCATTAATGATGGCAGGACAACAAGAATGAAAGTCACAGAAGTCAATGTTAAAGGTAGAGTATGTAAGATTTTCAATATTTTCAAAATAAATTAACTAATCAAATAACTACAATCATAATTAGATAGTTTTTTGAACATGTAGGTTCCAGTCTGTCCATATTTGATGCGTTATTAAATTACAAGTTTAATTAATGACAAATGACAAAAACAGTCTTTTTTTTACTGGTAGGCAAACATTTAGGAAGGGTCTTTGTCATTAATTAAACTTGTAATTTAATAACGCATCAAATATAGACAGACTGGAACCTACATGTTTAAAAAAAAACTTTCTAATTATGGTTGTAGTTATTTTTTTAGTTAATTTATTTTGAAAATATTGAAAATCTTACATACTCCACCTTTAAGGTCCTTCCTCATGTATTGGATGTTGGACTCGATTAAAAAACTGATTTATTTTCACGTTTTTGTTTTCACTGTTCAGGACTGATTTGATTCAGAGAATCATGGTAACATTACATGGCATAAGAAAAATAAAAAATTCTGTTAGTCTGACTAAAACTAGACTTTTAAGCCCTAAAATAATTTAAAATAATAGAAAACAAAATAAATTCAGAAAAAAAGAAAAAATATAAAAAGAAAAAGATTGGAATAAATATTAAATACATAAAAAATTAAATAACAATAGATTATCAATAAATTATATTATATATATATAAAGATAATCGTAAATAACAATAACTAAAATCAGTTATATTAAAAAAAGACTAAAGTTTGTTTAGGTGCTCAGCTTGGCCTTAACCAAGCGATAGTAAAAGAACCTGGTACACAGGATAGTTTGCGTCTTATTGGTTCAAATAAAATGATCAAATCAAATAAAAAGAAAATAATACAGTAAAAGAAAAAGTTTAGAACATTAAAGTTGTTCAGTTGACTGAGCTGCATACTTCCATTTTAATGGAAACTTAATTTATATGTGATTATAATAATTATTTAGAAAAGCCTAACACCAACAAGCTAAGAATGAGCTGATGTAATCATCATCTTCATCATAATCATCATTACTATCATAGCAGGCTGGACAAATCATGGTCTATAAATGGATTCCACATCAATGCATTCAGCAACAAGGATAGTCATCTAACCAAATCTAATCAAAGTCAATCTGGAACCATTATAGTAAGCTTAATGGGTACTGTTTTTGACTCACACGCCCACAACAACATACACCCTCCTATTGTATGCTGTTGTATTTTGATCAATTATAAAATAAAATAAAAAACTATCTATCACAGGGCCACACGGAAATGTGTGAGAAACTTTTTACAAGTCACACCAGTGTACCTAATTTGAAAAATTCATCTCCAAAGATTGGTTACAAAACGTGACTAATGGTCGCTGCCTGGAATCCTGCATTCCCAGTCTTAACATGTCGCTGTGGGAGGCCTGATTTATAGTGTGCTGAAGCCTTGATGGGCTGTGCAGATTATTGTTTGGCTTTGCACACACAGCTTTAGCTTTAAGGTTACAGGTAACACTGGAATAATCATTAAAAAACAATACCAGGTGTATTTAAAAAGCTCTAAAATGATCAGCAAAATGAATCCAGTTTATTGAAGGGTAGTTTAGAGACGACACGCACAAGGAGCATGCGCAGGGAAGAAAACAGCAGATATAAGTGTGAACTTTGGTAATACAAGTCTGTTCATGTCTGTTAACTAAATCTTCTCGCACATCACAGCAGTGACTTCAAGGAGATAAAAAGTTTTTTTTTAAAAAGAATCAAAGTTTGAAGGTATCCTACAGAGTTGTATTTGTCAGCATTTAAAGCTCATTTTTATATATATAATGTTGAGTTAAGTTGCTGACATGGGATTTTTTAATCACATTCCTGTGGGGTGATAAATGCCTTGTCTGGGTACGGTTCGTTAGAAGGGAGCGCGTTATCCACAAGGAATGTTTGTGATTCATTTACCTATAGCCAAATAAAAACAACAATCCTCCTGATGAAACACTTTTAGTCTTTAGGAAAGTAATAGCTCATGTATGTCACCGATCACAATGTGTGTCTTTTGAAATGAATCTGAAACTTGACAACACCAAAGACAAAATGGGGGAAAAAAAGCAAAAGAAAAGATTAATATGTAGGCTGAGAGCATCTCCACAAATCTTTCTTTGTGTTTTGTTTTTGGCTCCAGGCTCCCTTTGTTGATGTAGTCTGCATTAACAGTTACTTCTCCTGGTACCATGATCCAGGCCACGTGGAGGTCATCCCCATCCAGCTCAATACGCAGTTTGAGAACTGGTATGGAAAGTACCAGAAACCCATCATCCAGAGCGAGTACGGAGCAGATGCAGTGGCTGGGGTTCACAACGTGAGCACACACACACACACACACATCAGTTTGTTTTACACCAGAAATTTATCTTTCGGTTTTGTTTGACATCCTGAAACGATATTGAATGGTCCAGTTGTGCTAAATTTTAGTTCCTTCACATCTGCCTGCAACACTTCTTTCCTTTTTTCCCACTTTCAGGACCCCCCCTTAATGTTTACTGAGGAGTACCAGAAGGTAGTCCTGCAGAGCTACCACCATGTGTTTGACCAGAAGAGGAAGGAATACGTTGTTGGCGAGCTCATCTGGAACTTTGCAGACTTCATGACCACACAAGGTGAACAGGAGATTATTGCGGAGGCAGACTGGGCGTCGTTTTTAATCTGCTTAGTATCTTAGATCTTTTAAAATTTCATTACCTTCTTAAAAATACGAAGTTTCACCTCAGGAACGGCTTCTTGTCAACAGTAACTTTTAAATGTCCAATTTTAAAAACACACTTTTTTAAACATTAGTCGTCATTTTTAAAGACACATTACGTAACTTTCTAAGCTTAAAACTCTGCCTTCCCAACTTGTTTGATGACAAAGTGACATATAATGTGTGCATTTGTGGAGCCGCTGCTGCCCAGCCACGTCCCGAGTCTGAGAAGCTGCACTATAAACCTTTTTCATCCGGGACGCTGTTTGATGTTGCAGCAGAGCTTCACATGCTAGGAAACATATGAAACACGCTGACTGTTTTAAACACACACCATCACTGATTCAGCAAAGAAACACAAGAAGATAAGAAGAGATAAGAAGAAAAAAGAGACAAGAGTCATTATAAGATCTACTTTTGCTGTCTCGATAGAGCTAACTGCACAGGTAGGATGCACAACGGATGCCAAATTAGCTGTGGATAGTTGGCGGAAAAATGGCAAAAGTTCTGTAGTGTCTCTAAATATAAGAACAATACATTCATTCATGTATCAATAGTGAAAACAGTTTAGAAGACCGAACCAGATTTATAGACTTAATATATTCATGAAGCTGATGCAAGACTTTGTTCATGTTGGGCATTACTTCAGCTTTGTTAGCCTTAGCAGAGCCACAGTGGCGTTCAGACATATAAATCATGTTTATTATCATTATATTTGTTATTGATGAATGCTGTTTTTATTTTTTATTACATCTACAGGGATTACTCGTGTGGTGGGGAATAAAAAGGGTATTTTCACCAGGCAAAGGCAACCCAAAGCGGCAGCTTTCATCTTGAAAGAGAGGTACTGGAGACTGGCAAATGAAACGGGCCAACTCCCAGTTTGGACCAAATACCCTTGCCAACTCTGACACTGTCCAGGCGTCCAGTTCGAGATGAGCTCAAACTCATGTAAGCCTGATGTTTTCTGATGAAATTCTGTATAAATTCAGTGTGTAGAAAACTTCATCTTACGTGCAGACTTTGAACTTAAATTTGATGGACTTTAGGTTTTCTTCTTGCTGTCTTCTCTTTATAACACCTGTAATAGTTTTGGTGTTTTTATGTAAAACACTGAATTGTTTTGTACATGAAATGTGCTTTACAAAGAAACTTGTTTTGAGAATCCTATCATCGTAGATGTCACCAATTAAAAGGTTATTCCAAGGCTTTTTTGTACTTGCTTTAAGTAAATTTTTATATTTCTACGCACAAATGATTTTGGTGAAATGCAGCTCAATCCTGTTTAGATCAGCTGATCTAAACTCGCATCTTTCTCAGAATTTATCTGAATTAAAGCTGGAAGTCTGCATTGATTGTCAAACTGAAAATATTGCTGTAAAATAACAATCTGTGTTCAATTTTACTGGCGCAGCTACAGTATTTCTGCAGTCTGAACTGGAGAACTGGGCCATTAACACTATTAGCATTGCTTCCTGCACTGTACAACATTTGTTTGAAGCACATGAGCAGATTCAATGCTGATAGAAATGAGCTGCTGTCATATAAATTATGACAAACTATTACTGATGTGTGGAGCAGGAGAATGTGTTCAGGTTTACAGGATAAAACATCCACATAGCAGAGAAAACATCACAGAGACACTGCAGGAGAGAGTTTACGCCTCGTTTCTGTCATGTTGATGCGTCTAAGGACCAAATTTCTCACACTGGGGTTTTAGCACTTGTCATGTTGGAAGATTAGACATCTTTTTTTAAACATTATGGACAAGTAAAATCCTTTGTAAGTGCATTGTTAACCTCAATGTTAAAAGTAATCAAATGTTATATATTTTTAATTAAATGTAAGCAAATGCAGTTGTTTGACATATTTGAAAGAGAATCTACTTAAAGAATTACTAAATCAATATGTTGTCACTTGTTTTTTTTGTTTGTTTTTTCCACTTTCCCCAAATTATCTTCACATTTTAAAGCCACTTTATGCTTCCTGCTAAAGGGTTAAGTGACGTGGGAACTGTTGATGGTGGCGTGAGCGTAATCAGGCTATCACTATCAGCGCAGCCTTGTCACATGGTTGACCTTTCTGTGAAAGCTTGCTAAACAATCATTTACACCCATTTTTTTCATTTCTTTCTAACATACAGTAACCATCAGAATTTCTATTTTTTTTTTAGGTGAAAAAAAGTCAAATAAACTTGTTAATAGAAAGTAAGAAAAGGCTTTTCATGTCCAATTGACGAGTTATTGTAGGTCTTTTTGGACGTCTTCCAGCTATGATTGTTGTTTACACAATAACTGCGTTTTACAGCTGGAGATTGGTGTGCCATTAATTACTCTGCTCTTTTGCTTTCAGTTCAGAGGGTTCAGAGAAGGAATTAGTTTCACTTGAAGCTTACACAAAAACATGAACAGAATCATGAGGAGAAAAAAAACTGCCTTTTAACCAGTTTTAACCTTTTTTTAAAAAAGAAAAAAAAATGCTCTCACATATAGCTTCATTTTATGAAAATACATTTCTAAAATTTACCAACATGGATTATTTTTTTGGTGAGAAAACCAGTTTTCAGATGTTTCAGATGTCTCCTTTTGCTAATATATTCTGTAGGATTTGTAAATGGGGGTAAAGTATTACTAAATAGCATCAAATAAAAGCGACATCCAGTCTGGCCTGCAGGATGAATTTGGTCAATGAAAATGGCAGAACACATTTACTTTAATTTGTTAATAAAAGCAACTGATTTCAATTTGTATGACGCATTTTTATATTTAAATCTAAAACATAATATAACTTATCTTTCATTCCTTACTTCAGGTTGTATTACAAAGTGGTCAGTTAAGTGATCAGGACTACACATGGAAATAGACGCACATGTACATTAAAAATGAGTGAAAAGTTACTTATGTGAAATTATATTTTCGAGTTCCAGATAAATGTGATTAAATGTTTTGATTTTAAATCTGTTGTGATTTGTCTTTGTAATGAGCACGTAAGAGCATAAAATACTTAAAATATTTAAAAATAAAGCAATATTATTAAAACATTTTATAAAACTGTTATACAATGAAAGAAGTATACAAAGTTTATATAATCATGTCATTTTGTATATATTAAAACACTGTATATTATGTACTTTTTAATAGGTGCATTATATAAAATAAAATATGCAAATGTGTAACTGTAGGACAAAAAAAGGTTTATAGTGTTTTTAAAAACTCATTAAATGTAAACATCTTGATAATGGCCTTTGTAGTAACATAATAATGGAAAAGTTGTCATTAAAAGGTCATTTAGTTTAAATAAGTTAAAAGGGACAAATGGTTTCAGAGGGAATGTTTTAATGGTAGATCATTTCCACGTGACAATGACACAGTTAAAAATTTGCTCATGTCAATCTTTTCCACAGTTTTCCCTTAATGTAAGCTGGATTTAAACAGAATTTTGCACCCTCATACCATTCATGTAACACTTTTCCATGTAAGAAAATACAGCATTTAAAACATATTTGGCAATACAGAAGCAAACCCAAAGAGTTTTCCTCCACAAAGAATTTTAATAAACATTTCTTGCCTACACGTGGATTCTTAGCCCTCCAACCCCTCAACTTCTTTTTTTTTTTTACTAAAATAACCCAGAATGTTAACAGTCTATACAGCTAAAGGGCAAAATTAAATAGGGGGGGACATTACAATCGTATTTGAACAATTTATTCTTAGTTAACAAACAAATCTAGCAAGACAAAATAAAAATGGTAATTATATGGTGGAGTTAAGGAAAGTTAAAAAAAAAAAAAAAAAAAACAGCCAGTGATTTGTTGGGGTATTTTGTCTGGCAATTTCTGAATGCATGTTTGCACTGTCATTGAACAGTAAATCTTTGGAAATTACCAATTTATTCGATTCCATCATCAGGAAGGCAAGCAGAAGTGCCTGTAGCAGTTACCAGTCTACGTTTTACTTTTTTTTTTTTTTTTTTTAAACAAGGCGTTTACGTTGCTCGTCTTTGGCTCAAGGCCTAGTGATCAAACAGAAGGCACTTTTGTTGGCATTGGTGATGCAACAGACATGGCAGTTATACCTCAGGGCCCAAATGAATGAATGAATGTTAATGTACTATTGATTGCTTTGACTTTTTTCTTTTTACATGAAAAATCGCCCAACAAGGTGATCCTTCCTGTTAACTAAACATTCCTCACCCCATTTCGTTAAAGTAAAATCAAACACTTAGTGTGAATAGGCTTGCATATGAGCAGAAACATACTTGAGCAGGATCCATACTTTTCACTGGGAAAACAAACAAAAAAAACAAAAAAACAAGTTATGTCAGTTCAACTACGCTCGGGTGACCATAAAAAACTGAAGGAAAAACAGTGTGATTGGTTATGAATACAGGTGATATAAAGACCCTGACAAGGCAATACTTTATAGTTCGCTTGTTTCCAACAACTTACTGAGACATGATGCAAACATTTAGGCCGTCTATGGAGAACCACAGTTTCAGGACTCTGTTTTTGCATGCGTTTGCCACATTACTACAATAATATTCATGTAACTGGCAACCAAAGGAGAACCACTGTCTAAAACTAGCCTGTCTCTTCTAGCTATTTATTCCCAGAAATGAAGTTGCACAGATCTGAAAAGCATTGAAGGGGGATCTGAATTTTCATTTCTAGCAGAACACATTCAAATATGTACAAGACAGTAAATGTGTAAGTTATTTCTTCCCCTTTCAACCTCAGCTTGTGAGTCCAAATATCTTACACTTGCACAATACAAAATCAGTGGATACCAAGTAGCGCCGTTGATCAGATCCTATAACCATCTGTTGGGCTCAAACTATTGTGTTAAACCCAAACAGACAAATATAGTAGACTAAGATCTCCATGATAAACACTTGGGAGATTATTCTAGTGAGAAAGTAATGTCTGCTTGGAATGTAAAAGCTGTGATCATGACATTAAGACAAGGTATGCTTTGGGAAAAGCCAGTGATGAACTCGCATGAAGGGGAGGTCACAACATGCAAGAACAGAAACGATTACATAAGGTATCAAAGCCTGGTAATTTCATACCTTGAGATTCAATCACCTTCCTGACGCTTGCCAACATCAGAACTTCTTCTCACACTTTATGACAGCCATCCAGCAGAACCTGAATTCACTAGAGAGGCGTGCAGACTAGCAGTGATGGAAACTGTCGACTCACACCATGACTGTTACAAGTGCAGATCTTTAGGTGTGTAAGATTGTCTAATGACCATCAAATGCTCGTGGTCAGGACAATGAGTGGCCTCTGAATGGGATTTTAAAAAAATTCTCAGGAAACTCCAACAGTTTTCTCCATACAGCGGTCTAACTCTGCTTGAACCTTGTTAATGTCAGATCAGCTTGGATACTTTTCCTGTTGGAGCAACAAAAAACAAACAAAAAAAAAAAAAAAAAACCCACGTATGGCTTCACACAATGTTTAGTTTCCTGTGAGGATTTCACTCCTTGGTTACTTCTGTCAAAGTTTTGTTCACATCCTGCAAATGAACTGTAACTCAGCTTGACAAGATCACTGCTACGGTTCAAATGACATCAAATGTATGCAAAGAAAAAAAAAAAAGAAAGAAAAAATACAAAAGCCAGACGAACATCAGCGCAACGGCAAGACGTTTCTGCCACCAGGCCGCTCTACCCTTGAGCAGACAATCACAGTGTAGCAGCCTTTTGCTACCTCATGGGACTGTTGGGGAGGGTGATCCATTTCACTGGTACTTCATTTACAAAAATATGGCCATAAAAATAAAGCCATGGATCTGTGAACAGTTAAACAGGAAAAACTGGTGTTGACATGACCCACCCAAAACATAAAAACAAAGAAGGTAATTCACCTTAACACTCCTTTAGGCACATAAGTCTCAATGGATCCCACTTGTGTCTGGGTCAGGAATGCTTTTCACGCAACAAAAACAATGTGAGGGTGCCTTTATCGAAAAACACGGTGAACAGAACCGGCAGTTCTATTAAAAAGATGCTCCAGATGAAACAAACATCCACTTCCAAAGGAATCTACTCCATGTCTGAACAGCACGCCTGACCAGGATCATCATCCATCAGACTGTGACCGCGACCTCCGTCTCTTCCAGATTTACTGTTGTCTTCTTCTGTCTGTTGTCTTTATTTCTGTGTCGACACTAAAAATCACAATCTAACCTGGAAATTGCTCAGCAGCTATTTACAGAATTGCAAAACAAACAATCTGATCTACACAATCGCTCACGTAGTCCCGTGTTTATTTTTAGTGGTCCTTGTCAAAAAGAAATTTACTACAAAGTGTAAACATGGAATAAAAACAAAACTATTCTGTATAAATGGTAATCATTTCATTACCCCCCCCCCCCCCACCCAGTCTTACCCTGCCATACAACCTTATCTGCAAACTGTACAAAATCCAGATGAGTGTTATTCTAATTTTGGGACCCATCATTCTGAGTTTTA
Organism: Telmatherina bonti; assembly: GCF_933228915.1. Lineage (NCBI taxonomy): Eukaryota > Metazoa > Chordata > Actinopteri > Atheriniformes > Telmatherinidae > Telmatherina > Telmatherina bonti. Next base: position 29,173,245 of record NC_136628.1, on the reverse strand, counting down.
GTGCAGATGTGCTGTGCAGTAATATGAGCTCTCCAACCATTTCAAGCACAATGTCCCATTTCTTTTTTTTAAGCTCCTCTCTGCAATCCTTTTTGTTCAAATGAGAGCTGTTCTCCGTCAGTGTGTTGTGGCCTCCTGGTGCCACTGGATTGGGATGGTCTCCCCCCCCCCCCCACACACACACACACACACACAACCAGCCCCTTTAGTGAATATGAGAAATAAAAAGAAGAAAATTCCTTCAGTGTTTGCGATCAACATTGAGATGTCAGGCCCAACATTTAAGTTAAATTTCTTCTTCTTTTTTTTTTTTTTTAAACACACAGCAGAATAAACATTGTTTGGAAGCAAGGTCTCCTGGTGGCAAGTCAAATGTTCAGAGGTCACATTTCTTTTTTGTTGTTTTCGGATTTTTCTCGCCTTTCTCTCGGCTGCTTAGTCCTGCTTGGCTTGGAGCTGCTGCTTCCAGGCCTCGTTCAAGTAAACCAGTCGCTTGTAGTTGAGAATAAAGAGAATGAAGTTCAGCGCGTATGTGGTGACGCAGATGACGCAGAAGTCCTTTAGGAGAAAGTAGAGGATGTAGCCCAGGTAGAGCGAGCCCACCACCGACAAGATGGATGTCGTCATGAGGAAAAGGGCGGCCATTGCACTGACAGTCATTCCTGCGACAGAACACACAAACTAAAGCTTAGTTTAGAGACAAACTTGCAGCGCACAAGCAGATTGATGTGTCAGCTCTTTTCTCGTAGACAGTTCTCTTTTCTAAGTGACTCCTTGTGACGACAGTCAGCTTAACATCAAGCAGAAAGGTTGTATTATTCTGTTGCCACATGAGATTCAGTCATTGATTTAAGCCAGATTTCCACAGTTTTTTGCTTGTTGTACATTAACGTGCAAGACATGAGTCACCACTCATTTCTTTAAATATTGTCAACAAAGCAACATATACAGGTACAAATACAGACTATTTCTAACAAGCTTTGAAGTCTATATGTGCTATGAGGGCCTATATAAGTCAGAATTTTTATCACTTACTTAATGTTTTTAGTTGTTTTATTAACCAGAATTCAGTTAAAGAGACAGTATTCAGGAATGATGTTTTCTGGGAATGTATGTGTGTGTGTGTGTGTGTGTGTGTAAAGAGCTTGTGTCTATTATTTTTAAACGCGTTTTATCTACTGTTTGTTTTAATCCTTATGACTTGATTTTATCCTGTAAAGCACTTTGTGTTGCCCGTGGCATGAAAAGTGCTCAAGAAATAAAGTTTGATTTGATTTGATATTCTCCCACAGAGTTTAAATCCTCTCAGACAAGCCTTTTTACATCTCCAGGTTCTTGAAGGACTTTGTGAAGCTGCTCTTTGGATGTAGCTGCACTCTGTTCAGATATCTGTCAAGATTAATTCATACTGCTTCAGTAATGTTGAGATTAATCGCTCCATCAGACCTGTTGTTTCTGATTTTCAGTCCAGTTTTTGAGTCATTCAGCCTGCAAATTCCCAATGCTATTCCTTAACCCTTAGAGCCCCAACTTGGTTTTGGCTTTTTAAAGCTTTATATTTGTTTTTTATATAACATTTACAAAGAGCTTATATTTCTAATGGCATCATAATGTGAAATGTTCCCCGTACTGGTTACACGTGCTCTTTATCATCCATAGAAGGGTGCGTGGTGCTGTTCATCAATCAGTATGTACTGGTTAAAACAATTCCAATACAATTGGTTTTAAGGGGTTATGCATATTTTCCACTTGTTTCTGGGATTAAAATGAAAGGGACATCTTTTTGCATTCTTTCCGTAATGCTTTTTTTTTCTCTCAAACCCTGCAAAAGCGTAAAAAAAAATTCCTATTTCAAATGAGTAATTTCCCTTGTGCTGGTATGAGATATCAGGATGAAACGGAGCGCTGTGCCAGATGTTGGTTTTAACAAGGATGGGCAAAGTATAGATATGAGGAAACATTTTCTTTATATGGGAACAGTTTTCACATCCCACAGATCGGTGTTGATGAGGCTGAAACAGGAGGACACGGCTTTTTGACAGTCAAAAGAACATTTCTAGTGAGACTTTGGTGAATAGAAGATGGATCAACATAAGGGTCAGGTACCGCACATCTCTCAGGTCATGTATCAAATCTTTGCTGGATTTTTTTTCTTTCCACTTTATCTTAAGGAAAATAGATGCCATTCATCTGTAAATAATAGTTGTTGGACCTGCCACTTCTCCTTTTTCCTCCACTGCTGAGATATGCCAAGTTTTTAGCTGACAGCTCTTTGGGAGTTGCCTTGTTGGTGGCAAAATTTTGATTTTCTGTCTGTCAGACTGTTTGACCTGCAGCGTTTTGCACAGATCCAACTGAAAAAACTGGAACAAATTAATCTTCTGGTAGCCAAAGTGCCTAAAGATACTACTTAAAATTATTCCTCTTCCAAGTTGTCTGTTATGTTCAGACACAAGGCTGGTTCACTCTTCGAATTGGATGCCTTTAAAGTGGTTGTGTTGTTTATCAGTCAGTACACGACTTAAAGAATCTCTTAAAAATGTCAGGAACAAAGACTGGACTGAAAATGGGAGATAAAACATGACAACTGTTGCTTAAGATCAACTGGTTTCTTTTAAACAAAACAAATAACTAAAAAGCAGCTCAAACTTTTTCGTGTATTTCATCAGACTTGAAATTCTAACTTTATATTTGTTAGTATCCAAGTCTTCCCTTTTAATTTCAAACAACTCACACAGATTTAGACATAAAATTTTTTATATCTTTACACATACTTGAGTCATGAGTAACTGGAGTTGTGTTTGCTCACTGGGAAAAAAATGGTCTTAATTGTGAAGTGAAACCATTAATATTATTAGCTTTATGTTTATAGTTTGCCAAGTTTCACTGAAACAAAATAGATTTTATCCCGATATTTTTCATAATTTAACCTACAACTATTCTCACAGTCCAATAAAGCTCCTCAAATGTCCTATATTAGTGTAACACACAATGTCTCAGCTAAACACAGCTATAGGATTAATTTCATGTTTTGCAACCTCACTTTCAAGCTGTACAATGGCATTGTTCAGCGATTAAACACCAGGTTATGAGCATTTTGGATTCCAACTTGCTCTTACGGGAATAATCAAACTTGCGAAACTAACTGCTGTCGCCTTTATTATGCAAATCTTGACCCGCTGTGGCTGTTTGGTTAAACTGGGCTGCTGCTGTATTAGTCAAATGAGTGGTGACTGCTGTGGCTAAAAGGACATCTTGTTCTGTGCCAGCCCCAGGTGGTCAGGCGAGTCTACAGGCCACTCTGGAGGCAAGCATGTCAAACCAGCGGGAGTGAGTCAGCAACACCATCAATGTGCTGAGAGGAGGAGAATGTGACTGCCACAAGTGAGGAAGATGTGTTCAAGTTAAACATAGAGACAATTGTGATGAGTCTTGTCAGCAATATTAGACTGAGCGAACCTCTGCAGTCTTGGCAAAAAATTGTAAGTTTAGAAGCTTTCTATTTATTTCTACTTTGACTGCATGGTTACATTTATACACTGTTGCTTCATGAGATGTCAGTGTCATGTGAGACAGGTCTGGTCAAATATAGCTGCTACACAAAAAAGGCAAAGAGCTGAATCAGCTTTTTGTGCTTGTGCAAAGGCTAAAGAGATTTATCTCCTAAAGTTTGCAGTATTATCAGGTTATGTTCACTTAAACAATGTCTTACCTAGTAAAAGTTGAAAGGCATAAAAGACAATCCCATAGACACTGTTGGGTTGGTTCAGCGCACTGTCATTTCCAAAAATTGAGCCCAAGAGTCCAAATCCTCGGCCCCACCTAAAACAAAAGTACAACAGCAGCAAACAAACTTGTTACAACTTTATTGAAAGGAAGCGAGACACAGGAGCTCACCTGATGACTGTCAAAACTCAGTAAGTCTGACTTTATCAGTGGATGGAAGGCTTGAAATATAAAAGAAAAAGGTCAAAAACTAGATTAAAATCAAATGATAGTTTTAGATATCTTCCATTGATTTATCCTCAGTGCTTATTTTATATAGTTAAATTACCAACCAAATTAAACTTTGCTGTTTGACAAAAAACTGTAAAAAGCTCCAACTTCCACTTTATGTTTGCAATAGTACTGATGCATGTTGCTGTTTACATCTGTTCAGTTTTGGCCCTTAATGGGAATTTCAACTCCAAATTGAAGGACTTAAGGTGGAGGACAGTTTGGTCAGACTAAAGCGACTTTAAGAGATGTACTGCAACTGTGATATGAGGATATGCTTAAAAACTTAGGGTTAGCTGTTTTTCTTGGCAGAAACAAAAAACTGACTTATGTTGCTTGTATTTCTTCATGCTCAGCCAGCACAGCCAATTCTTTTTGAGTACAAAGGTTATCTTCTGGTGATAAGACAAGGTTTTAAAGATTGATGCTGCTACAAAGAAGCTACAAGTTAGAAAACGTGGATGTTACATGCTTACATTCAGCCAACCTTTCTGTTCAGATTGACGTCTAATCAGCCATTTCTAATGACTTGATCTTTAAGCCAAAAGGTCCATTAGTACTGAATTTATGGATCGTTTTTCCCCAAATATGGAAACACACTGGAAAAAGTATTTATAGACGGCTGTGATTAGTAACGAGGTAGAACAATTACTTAAAAATCATGTTTTTTATTTGCGTGCCTACAATGTCTATTATCCTTTAGTCTGACAAACAATCTACAATTTAAAGACACTGATTTTCAAACAACAATACAAATCAGAGTAAAAGCAGTAGATTACTAAAAACTGGAGAAGCTGTATAGTGAACAAGTTTGGCAAGATTGCTAGAAAAGAGGGGATGGTCTACTTTATTGTGAACAGAGATAGAAACACCTCATAGACTACATTAAACCCCTTCAGCTGGGTTGTCCAGCCCTGGTCCCCAAGGGTCGACATCCTTTATGGTTTTTTATGTAGCCTTGCTTCAACACACCTGATACAGATTAATCAGTTATTGTGCAAAACGTCACTGGCTGTTGGGGCCATTTAATTTAAGCCAGGTGTGTTGGAGCAGGTATGCATGGAAAACTTGCAGGACAGCAGGACTGACTTTGGATACCTCTGCCGTACAGTCTTTAGTGCTTGCAAGAGTCAAGACTTTTTCTCCCCATTGAACACAATAGTATAAACACAAAAGACTGTAGATTAAAATCAATTAAAAACACTTTGGATAAAGTTTACTGGAATTCAATTAAAGGCAAATTTAAACAACTTTCTATTAAAAAATGGGTCATGCAGTGCAGATGTTCCAGTTATCACTTCATATCAAGCTTGGGAACAGCCTTCCTGTTTTACAATGCTATAAACATTATGCATATGCAATTTATCTATTGCACCATATTAAAAAAAAAAAATCAAGCATGGGTGATGTGGTGAATGAAATCCTGCTTGCAAGAGCATTCCTGAACAACAGCCCAATGAGTAATCAATTAATCTATAACTAATCTATGGGTAAGTTTCAGATTCTAAGACATGCCTGCAGACATATCAACATCCTCAAATGATCAGTGTATGTAATAATTAAAGTTTTCAGTAATAATTAAATATATTGTTTTCATTCCATCCAAACTTGTGTATATATATTTTTTTTAAAATGGTTTTCAAATTGCAAAAAGTCATGCCGAGAAAATATTTCCCCATAAAAAAATAAAACAGTCTCAGAAGCTCCAACTTGAACTGGTACACGCTCCTCAGTACAAGCACAATACATAAAATATGTAACACCTTAACTATAAAACATTTTCACTTCATCTATAGAAACCTTTGACATAACCGGTCTATTTGGTTCATGCAGATATACTCCTAGCTAATATTTTTGGTAAAATAGATTAGACTCTGGGAGTGTTTACTCTGAAAAATATAAATCCTAAGTGTTTGTATTCTTAGGAGAATATTGAGGGCTTTTTAGAAAAATACTGTTTTTTGTTTTGTTTTTTTTATTTTTTTTAAAAAAAAAAAAAAAAAAAAAAAGGTGGCTTCATTCATTTAAATGACTGACTACACTGAGATCTGTACGGCAACTTAGACTGGATTATACAAGCATGATCTTGATGGCGTTGCGATTACACGTAGCTGCTTTAATAAGGTTACTCCCATAAAAAAATGAATCAACGCACTATGACTGATTTATCTGTTTAATCACAGCTACATGTGAGGATTACAGTCCCCTCCACTGACCTCTAAACAGCTCTCTGTCCCTGCAGGTAGTCGGGGTGTGCAGTTTGACCATACAGTCTATGGGTTTGACCCACTGGACCGATAGCTTAGCGACATTTTTTTTTTATTTTAATTTTAACAAATCTTTATTCTTGTCATTGCAGTGGTATAACAAATAATAAACAGCATTATGAGACGTAATAGAAACATTTAGCTGATCCCAGGGGTTGTATATACAACAGGAAAAATATTCATATTTGGAAGCATATAATTTATAAGAAAATATTGAATTTAGAGCAAAGTGACATTGTTTTCAGGGCTTTACTATTGGAGAAAGAAGATAGAGTGCCAATATATAGTTTTACTTTGATGAAGCGGATGTATGAGGGTGTAGTCTTAGTAACTTTGCATTTATGGATATAAAATTTGGCTAATAGCAGGATAAGATTGCACAAAATAGTTGGTCAACTAGTTCCTTCTTATACAGTGTAAACCCAAATAACACATCTTTAAAGTACAGTTCAAAATTATTCTGTATATTGTCCACAACAAAGCGGTAAATGCCTTTCCCCATAGGTCTGGTGTGTTGACAGTTCCAAAATAGGTAAAATATCGTTTCTAGTTGAGTGTTGCAGAAAGTGCAGGTAATATTAATGTCCTTTTTATATTTTATCAGAAATTATTTTACTGGGTAACAGCGATGAATGATTTTAAAGGAAACTCCTCTTACTTTATTAGTTAATAAGAATTTGTTGGGAAGAGTCCATGTTTTTGTTCCAGCTCACTCCTCTTGGTGACATTAGCACAGCTAAAATGACAGCTAACGTGGGCTCCTTCCAGGTGTGTACCCATTTAATCAACATGAAGTCAACTTAACAACAAGCCAGATGTGTACCCATATAATCAACATGAAGTCAACTTAACAACAAGCCAGATGTGTACCCATTTAATTAACATTAAGTCAACTCAACAAGCCAGATGTGTACCCATTTAATCAACATGAAGTCAACAAGGCAGATGTGTACCCATTTAATCAACATGAAGTCAACTTAACAAGCCAGGTGTGTACCCATTTAATCAACATGAAGTCAACTTAACAAGCCAGGTGTGTACCCATTTAATCAACATGAAGTCAACTTAACAAGCCAGGTGTGTACCCATTTAATCAACATGAAGTCAACTTAACAAGCCAGGTGTGTACCCATTTAATCAACATGAAGTCAACTTAACAAGCCAGGTGTGTACCCATTTAATCAACATGAAGTCAACTTAACAACAAGCCAGGTGTGTACCCATTTAATCAACATGAAGTCAACAAGGCAGATGTGTACCCATTTAATCAACATGAAGTCAACAAGCCAGGTGTGTACCCATTTAATCAACATGAAGTCAACTTAACAAGCCAGGTGTGTACCCATTTAATCAACATGAAGTCAACTTAACAAGCCAGGTGTGTACCCATTTAATCAACATTAGGTCAACTTAACCACAAGAAATCCCTGTTTTAATGAGAACGTCTTCACACAGCAACACCATTCAAACGTTCATAAACAACATCGTTAGTCTGGCAAAACATTAACTTAATCGGTTAAGTGGGTTTCCAGTAGTATCCAGTGGGGTCTTTAGTTATTTACCAATGCTTTTGATAGCAAATCCCGACTCATAAGGTAGCTATAATGCTGGTGTGCTAACGGTTAGCAAAGTTAGCAAGCTTGTTCAAGCTAGACATCTAATGCTTTGCTTATTTTTAAAACATATCTATTAACTTATTTCAGGTAGTTTGTCTGTCAAACAGTTTTCAGCATGTAGGTTTGTGGACAGCCTTCACTATCCCAGCAGTGAAACATAATCTGACAGTTTAAACCGCGCAGCCCTTCCCAGATCGCCACAATAGCAGCAGCTTCACTTTGCGCCTCTTTGCTGAATTCAAATTACCTCGAGCTGAACACTTTAGAGCAGCTGACGGAGCTGCTGATGTCGCACATGGCCGTATAACTCGGGTCCCGCTCCTTTTCCCTCTCGACGTGAAAAGCGTATAGAGACAATAGTATGCCCAACAGGCAAACGAGAAGCCTAGCTATTCTTTCCCACCGAGGGGTGGACACTCTCAGGACGGGCGCCGCCATCACTCTCTGGCCTAGCTGGAGACACGCATACATACGCAGAGAGTTGGTCTGAGAGACGGAACTGCGACGTGGAGAAGCGTCAGTACGTGCCACACCGTTAGGGGCGGGGCGCCGTGCGCAGGATCACAACAGTCTAGCGACGCTTGTGTTTCATTGTTTCTTTCTTTTTCTTTTTTTTTCTTTTTTTTTTTTTTAATTTCATTGTTTCTTTTTTTCTTTTAATGTCATTGTTTCTTTTCTTCTTTAAATGTATTAGTTTCTTTTTTTAATTTTATTCTTTTTTCTTTTAATTTTATTGTTTCTTTTTTCTTTTAATTTCATTGCTTCTTTTTTCTTTAAATGTCATTGTTTCTTTTTTCTTTTAATTTAATTGTTTTTTCTTTTAATTTCCTTGTTTCATTTTTCTTTTAATTTAATTGTTTCCTTTTTCTTTTAATTTATGTTTTTTCTTTGTTAAATGTCAATACAAGAAATAAAGTTAAGAAAAAATCAATGCCTGCGGTTTATGCAGGAAACATAGTCATATTTTATACTTTTTATACTTTGGACAATATAAAGTTTCCTAATATTGGTGAATTTGTTTTAAAAAAAAAAACCAAAAAAAAACATATATATATGTAAACAAAACAGAAATATTAAGTTTAAACCACTATTCAGAATATGAACACTTTAAATAAATGTTTACTTTATTAGTTTATTATTTTTATGTAATTCTTGTAAATGTTGTCACTGCATAGTACAAGGGAAGGTTTTTTGTTTGTTTTTTGTTTTTGATTTCTAAAAAATTCACAAACCAGACTGAAAACCACTTCTCCTGTCAAAACGACGGGCGTGATCACGTGACTACATGTATATAAACACAGGGTGACATCATCTGTTTACTCGCTCCGAGACTCCTCTGCGAAGAACTGCTGCGTTCCTCCGTTCAAATGGCGACAGATATCGAAAGATTGGCTTCTTTCGAGGAAGCTTATTACGATCAATATGACTATTACAATCTTCTTGAATACTCGTGCCATGCAGGCGGAAAAGGGAGATCCAAGAAGGAAATCGAGCTGAACACGAACCGCCATTGCCCCGCTGGCCACGAGAGGAAGATCGCTGAAAAATATCACAACAGTCAAGTGAAACGCAGGAGAACTAAAAGCTCGTCGTCGTGATGAACTTACTTTATGTTTACAGGTAGGCTTAACAGTGGTGATTTTAAAATCTGAGAGTAATTTAATCATTTTTTACCCACAGTGGATCGTTATAGAGGTAATAACAGGGTTACACTTGCATATGAGTTGCAAGGCTGTGCAGGTTAGTCATGCAGATCACACCCAAAGCCAAGTTAACGCCTTTTTTCGTGATCGCAATGAGAAAATGCTTACATTTTCTTGCCTTTTTTTCATTTCAACTTTCCGAATATTTTAAAGGATGTAGGACAAACTATTTTTGTGTAAAATGTTCTGTTTTTCTATAAAGTAAACAATACTACTTTTATGCACAAGTTGTTAGTTTGATCCCATGAAGTAAATGAGCTGCAAACGAAAATAACGTTTTTTGCAGCTTTCTTAATGTTAAACTCACTTCTTGCTTACAGTAAACCCTCAACTCTGACATGTTGTTTTCTTTTTTAAAAGCTTTGTAGGAAGGTTTAAAGAGTATTAACTTTTTGCATATTCTCATTTTCACATAGATCTGGACGCAAGTTTGATTTCTAATGTTGATCACGGCCAAGTGTTTCTGCCTTTCCTGACTCAGCAAACGGAGTGTTGTGACACCAGGAACATGCCTGCAAAAAAGTCACGAGACCTCCATTCCTCGCCTACCCTGCAACAAGACCCACTGTTCTCAAGTTACAGCTGTGCAAGAATAGTTTGTGTTATGTAGGTCAGTGGTGTTTGCTTGATTAACATATTAATCAAGCAAACACCGCCTACAATGTATATTGTAGGCGGTGTATACAATGTGTATATTATATGTATATTATATATATATATAATATAATGTGTGTATATATATATATATATATATATATATATATATAATATATATATATATATATATATATATATATATAAAGAGAGAGATTGTATAGATATGGTCACGTCTGTGAATGTAAAAGATGTTGTACTGTACTTTTAATTAAATAAAATATTTAAGCAATGTTGGTTTGTTTTTCTTTCATTAATAACTGATGATGAAAATGCAGCTTTTTAATAAACTAAAATGCATTTCTACTTTAATAGTTCAAGCAACACATATCTCTGAATTGCTTTCGTCTTACATTAATGCAACCAAGTTACCCATGCCAAGAAGTCAAAATACTCAATAACATATTCAACATGCAATATTTGATAGAACACCTTAATTTTATTATTCATTTATTTCAGTTTTACTAATTTGAACAATTTCGACTTGCACACATGTTCCTAGTGCCTTTTTCTGTATGTAGAACGAGAACATGATTAGTCTTTATACTAACTCATGAGGCAAAACCCAACTCTTTAACATGGCAGAGATTTTATTCATTATCTAAAAAAGACTGCAGACACATCTTGGTATTTTGACATGACAGCTTCAGAATCTCAACATGAAATTGATCTATTTCTGTATTCATCAATCTGATGATGAAATTCAGAGGGATTATAATCTAATTTCATGCCATGACATTCACAAATGTGCTCCACCCTGCAAAAACATCTAACTGGTTTTATGTCAATATACAGGCTGCTTGTTTGACCTTGCCTCTGAAGATTGTAGGCGGTGCTCTGCAGATTTTAGCTCATGTCTTGAGGGTATTTTAAATGTAGACATAAGCCTGTTACATACTCCACGAGAAGCAAGAACTGAGTTCTTGTTCTCGAGGCTACAAGAACAAGAAAAAACGTCTTGTTCGTCAGGTCCATACATACTACACGAGAAGCACGTCTGCAGCGGGGAGGGATCACTGCTGGGGGCAGATGTCTGCTTTATGTGCAATGACTAATTTACTTTTTCCTTTTTCCACAGGAAACTGTCTCTTTTATTTTGAAGGATTAGAATTCATAAACCGGAAATACTCCTTTCCTTGCACATGTATGTTTTTTGGAAGTCCCTGGGCCGCGTTTTTCGTTTTTTATTAATTCTGATTATCCAAACAATGCAGATATGCAATGTATGCAGCGAGGAAACCCCAAAGTACAGATGTCCTGCCTGCAGAATAAGATAGTAAGTAAAGTAATTGTCATTACTGTCAAGCTAGCTAAACTCCTGTTAGCTGCTGATAAAGCTCAGAAAAAAATGTAGTTTGGATCTTTTAATAAAGTTTTCTTTTTGCTACATAATTAAAAATAGTAAAATTGTCAACTACGATGACAAAAACTACAACATTTACTTTGTTTTACTATATTAGCCTAAAACTGAGTTCGGTTGAACTGCTTGTTTTGATCCTTCTGTTGCGCTTTTTCACCACATGGGACCCGTTTGGGTCAAAAACCGCTGCCATTGTTAAACTAACTTTGTGAATGTCCAGATTGTTCTATTTAATTCAGAATAATAATTTCATTTAATGCGTCCTGTTGTCTGCTAAATAAATTCCTAACCTAAATTGTTTTTATTCTTATAGCTGTTCCCTTGGCTGTTATAAAAAGCATAAAGGTGATTGAGCTTAATCTTTTTTAAATCTGAATTTATTTTAGCATTGCTACTTCAAGGTATTAACTCATTATTTTTTTCTTTTCAGACACTTGCCTTCCTGTTGAGAAACCTACATCAATTAATCCTGAGCCTAAAAATACAGACAGCACTGGTATTTTAATGTCTAATTCTTGTCTAAAGTCAAATGACATCTTATGAAATTTATTGTAGCAGGGGACCATAAAGTAACTGTTCCTTCATCCCTTTGTATATAATGGGATTAATACTGACTTTATCATCTCATGTTTTGCAGTATCTGCAGAGCCGTGGAGTGCTGAGGATGTTCTGCATGACGATGTCATTGACAAAGTCCCACTTCAGAAACTGCAGTTGTTGGGTCTTTATCAATTACATTTATCTTCTCATACATTATACTGCTGCAGCTGTCAGTAACAAACAGAAAAATATATATATATTTTTTTTCCTCTACAGGTCAGTCAAGAGAACTAAGAGATCTCCTCTACAACCCCCATCTGAGACAGTTGCTGCGCTCTATTGACAGTGCCGAGAACAAAGATGATGCAATGAAGGCTGCCATGCAGGAACCTCTGTTTGTTGAATTTTCAGATCAGTGTTTACAAATAGTTGAAAATGAAACTGAAGCATTCATCTCTAGTGATGATTTGTAAAATGTCTTTTTTTGTGTGTTTTTCTAAACCACACAATATACATGTTGTATAGCAACTTCTATTCCACCTTGCTATAACACAGTATGTATATCAGTAAGCAAATAAATATCAGCTTTTATAAACATTTGAGTCAATAGTTCAGGCTGCAAAGCATTTGTGTATTCCTTTTAATCTGGCCATTCAGTTTGACAAAACGGTTTTCATATTTGTATATTCAGATCAGCCACAACATAAGATCCAGTCACAGGCTGATGACTGAATAATATACAGTGCGACAAAAGATCCTGTTGCACCACACAAGTTGCAAAACAGCTTGTTTAGTACAACATACTTCCAGATCTCAATCAGACTCATTACCTGCAGTTTCTATCTGGAAGCCCAGTTCCACAACTCAGCAGATCGAGCTATTTCTGGGTGTGAAATGACAGGAAAACCATAAAGGTTACGAGTTAATGCCCCAAAAAGAAGGCTCCACAAAGTTAAAAAAAAAAAAGAATTTTAATGTTATGAGAGAAGTTTGATTGAAGCATTTATATTTTGATCTCTTGGTGCCACTCACAAAAATGGATAGGAAAAAAAGTTACAAAATAAACTGTTGAAATGAATCTGACGCTCACAACTGAAAGTGGAAAAATCACAAAGAAGCTGTACCTGAAGGTTATATGTTGCATCTAAAACTAGAATGAATAGCTTTAATTTTTACATAAATTAAATATATTAATAATGCAGCTAACTGAATACAAAGCAATACCCCAGTAAGAAGCATGTTCCTCATTAATTCTACACTTTGGTAAAGACTTTGGTATAATATTTAACATTTAAACTGAAAACTCACAACATGGCGGGTCAGATACCTGGTTGACAGTATATACACTATGAAAGACCCTTTTCTCAGAAAAAAATAGCAAGTTGAATATATGTGGTTCATAATTCACTGTTTAACTTCAGCTTAGTGTCTACCGCTTCTAAGTCATTTCACTTTATATGAATAGGTGTGTTTGTAATGTGCAATATGTTCTTTATATGTGCAATTCTTGCTTATTTACCATTTTTAAAACAAAACATTACCTAATGATAAATAACATTTTCATTCAATCTATTACATAAATAACCTTCCTAATAAATACATCAACCAGCAGCTCATTTTAATTTAAGTTTAGATTTTAGGAAGGGCACTTGTCAAAAAGTCTAAGACATGGAAGATCAGTCAGATGTTTTTAAAAATGCAGCCCTCTGACTGGTGAAGGTGCTAAGATTGTGCCACATGTATTCAGGTCAAAATAATGACTTGTCTTTGGAATGCATGTTGGTTTTGGTTTGTAATGACGACATCATCATCATCAGACATGCTTTATGTTGGACACATTGCACATATTCTCAAAAGAGCTTAAAAGAAATTCTAATTGTTCCATCTCCAACATAAAGAAGATTTCTCATTTCCTAACACTGCATCATTTCACCCAACCACCAGTTTCAACATTATTTACAAAAGGTGGGATTTTTGGCAAATCTATGGATACTTAAAATGACAAAATGTTAGATTTAGTGTTTTAAATCAGATGCAAAGTTAGTTTCTTTTTTTAGTTATTTTATGGAAAACGGCTGCTTTATTGCCAACCGTGTCTGTGTTAGATGATGACTGTGTCCATTTGATTTGGGATTTGCTATAAAAAATAAAAAAAAAAATATTATAGAGTTTTCTCTAACAGGATCTCATTGAACCCTGTCACATCACTCTTCAAGTCTGGGTGTCTGTCTGCATACAAAAGTGGAGATCGCTGATAATGCAGCTTTACAGATCCCTGTGAAGAAAACAAAAACACATCTTAAAAAATTAGTAACTGAAACAAACCTCACCCAGTTAATAATAAATTTTACAGATGGCGTGTTTGTGTCCTCACTTTGGGTTGTGCCCGGATGGAGGCGAGTCCCTGCTTGTACTGGTTGGTCTTCACCTTGTACTCCCCTCTCCTGGACGGCAGATTGAGTGACGTCATCACAGACACTATCTTCTGGAAGCCTGTGGCTGTGAGAGAAACTGTTATGGATGGGGCAGAGGCCAGAGCCAGGCCCATGGGCCACCCGCGCACTGTGACGGGCTCCGGGATGCTGGAGAGCTGCACTGATCCCCGTTCCCTAACGACAGGGTTCAAAGCTGGGGCATCCTCCTCCTCCAGGTCCTCCGCGTCATCAAGTTCAACTTCAGCCAACGATTTCAGAAGTGTCTGCGACAATAATGAAACAGTTCATGTATTTTTATGTGTATGTAATGAATAAGTACAAAAACTAAACTCCATGATGGTTAAATCTCACCCTCCATTTCTTCCAGGTGTTCTGAATCACTGCAGCTGCTCGGTTCCATCTCCGGACCCGCTTCCTGACCAGCCAGGACCTCACCGCTGTAGGCAGCAAAAACGCTTTCAACAGTAAATATCTGAGTCATTCATTCTCCAGGTTTAATCAACATATGGTTGGTGGCGTTAAAAAGACGTGTGCACACTCTCATTCAGAAGTAGCATCAAAGGAACATCACGTCATCAACAGTTAATCACATGAGGTGTTGTGTGTGACAGGATCTGTATCTGATGGGATAAACAGATTGAAAACAGTGTGTGCAGACGCCACCAGCTGGTTTTCTGTTGGCCAGACATCAAGTCATAGCCGACAGGTACTAAGTAGGATCAAGGCCACACAGCTTTGGTGATCCTACAGAGGCTTGCCAGGCCAACGCATTAACAGTGTACCTGCTTGGATCAAAGTAGCAGACTGTCGCCGGGCGATGCGTTTGTGGCGTTGATACCGCCGCCAGCAGCTCTGAATGGAGAAAGCACACTGATGGAGGATCTTCTTCCTCTGATTCTCCAATAACTCCAGCTACGAGACAAGTCAGGCAGGTCAGCTCAAGTACTGGAATATTTGCATAAACTAAAGAACTGAGATGAACAAACAGAAAAACGTTACTGGGATGATCAGTTTGCAATCAGTTTCCTTAGTAAGTTTGTACTTAGCTACTCACCATCCCCTGGGTAAGAAAAACTTTAGTCTTTCCACAGTGTACCAATGAGCTGCGATGATCACAAGACAGGTTCTGGTGGAGGACCATGGTAAGGAGCTTCTCCACCTCCAGCCGAAGAGAGTCGTTGCCGTCAGACTTCAAGTCTTTGGCAGAGTTGCCTGCAGGAAACAGTATAAGCTACGTTTATATAAAGGCCCCAACAACACTAAAGCTGCTGGAGAGTTAATTACTGCACAATAATTGGCTATGGTTAAAAACAAGAAAGCTGCAGAGGAAAGCCAACAGCAGTGTCAACAGTTGCTGAGATTATCACTCTGAACTCAGCCCATCTTGCAGATTTTATATTCAAGCACAAAGACAAGACAAAGATATGAGAAGTATAACTATGTTGCATCCAAAGTGAGTTAGCAACAATACTATGAGTCTAAAGACCTGATGCTACATGTGTCAACCTGCTAATGTTAAGAAGTTCTAACATTTAAAAGGTTTTACCATTTTAGTTTAATTCATTCTTGTTTGCCAATCTAACCAGTGTGAAAATTTTCAGTCAAAATATTTACACTTTTTTTTTTTATAACTGTTGAAAATATTTTAAAAATTTAAATTTGTCAACAAGAATGCAAATAAAGCAGAAAGCCACCAATTACAAATACAGTTTATAAAATACATTTTATATAAACAAAAATGTATAAATACAAAAATATACATGTAAGTTAATATATATAACAATAACTGCATAGAAACAATTATTTGTTATTTTCTTTTAAAGAATTTATTTTTTAACATTTCTTTTATAGAGTTATTTGGTATTAAAACTTTTAAATAACCTGCTGTCATCTGTCTGATTTAAACTATGCTAACTGGTACTAAATGCACACAAAAGGTGCAGCTAATGTAAATAATTTTGAATGGTTTTTCAGAGGTGTGCACCATAAAATAAAGAGATTCATATTAAGAGAAATTGTTTTATCCACTGTCACCTTGTGCATATTCAGGATGGGGGATTGGATCGATCTCGGGAGTCCATGCAATCTGTTTTCCTTAAACAAGCTATTTATTATGAATTGGCTCAAACTGATGTGTCTGTAAAGGGCCCTGAGATTACATTGTTGTGAAGTGGCGCAATACAAATAAATCTGAATTGACCATATTTGAGATATTTTACTAAAGCTCAATATAAAGTTCTTAGCGTTGCTAATTCAGTGGTAAACTGTGATTCTCTTGAGATAAATGTTTATAAAAACCAAAGTCTACAAAATTATTAGACTGGCAGCACAACTATCTTATTGCCTGCATGGTGAAAAGCAGCCAAACAGCGGGTAAAGGTGAAAATAGGTTATGTAGCATGTAATGACAAAGACCCGAGTAGACACGCAGGCCAAGTGGAAACTGACAGACATGCACACATTTACCTGTAAAGTTCATAAGATGTAAATAAAATAGTTAGAAAGTCTTGTTTTTAAATACCAAAGTGAAAAGTCCCAAGGAGAGCAGAAAACTGAGGATTGCATTTACTAAGAGGACTAAAGATGGGAAAGAGGAATAAACCAGCAGACCTAAAGAGAGGAAATAAAATCACTCTTTGCTGGACGTCAACATGCAAAAATTGACCATAAATTAATCCAACAATAAGATTTGCTTACTCTGATTCCCTGATGTTGAGCATCTTTTAAGAAGTCCATAACGCTGCACAAAGCTTTGTAAAGGAATTCTGTGCAACAAAAAAAAAAAAAAAAGATAATAAACAAATAAATAAAGAGAAATTAAACAGTATTCATTATGAGTTAATACAAAAGATTAATGGACTGCACCTTATTGGAAAACCAGCTGCACTGATATGAATAGTCTCTACAATCCCACAAGCCTCCAGCTGCATGATAACCTGACAGGAGGCACAAAGTATCAAATCAAATCATTTCCTTTTGTTACAGCTGAAATCCCGGGAGTGTTAAAGGTGTGAGTGGAACATCTACCTCTTCCTTTTTAAAGGTCAACGGCTTACAGTCAGGGTTGGGTTTAATGCAGCGAGTGTAGTGAGGAGTTGTGGTGTGCAGGATCTTCATCAGGCTCTCCAGTGAGTTCTACAATTAGACATTTATATGATCAGTGACATGATTTCCAGGAAACACTACGTGGGCAAACTGGTGATAAAGACATGGGTTTTCTCCTACTTTGAACTTTGAGACTACAGTGACTTTACTGAGCCCCTTGCTGGTTGTGTTCTCAGTTTCTTTGTCAGTGAAGAGCTGGTGTAGCAGAGAGTTGTCAGACTTTTGCAGCAGACTAAGGAGCTCTGGTGGTACTGGGTCCTAAAATACACAACCCTGTCGTAAGCATATAGAAGTATGAGCAACATACATAAACATGTGCAAGCAGCTTTTTCTACCTTGTTTTTCTCCACCATGCCTTCTATCTGGTAGTTAACTTTGCCTGCATAATGGGCCACGGTGAAATGCGGCACCTTGCTGAACTTGTCCCAGCTGATGTTGGCATTATCACAGAGCTCCTTCTCCAAACGGACCCGCAACAGTTTTGCGTCTGAGATCCGATTAAGACGACTTTCCTTTAGAAGTATAAAAAAAAAAAAAAAAAAAAAAAAAAGAATGTAAAACTCATTCATTTATTTTCCTAACCGCTTCATCCAATTCAGGGTCGCGGGGAAGCTGGAGCCTATCCCAGCTGTCTTTCGGGCGAAGGCAGGGTGCACCCTGGACAGCCAGTCCATCGCAGGGCGAATGTAAAACTCTCTCACTGAAATGTAATACCTATAAACCAATATGTATATACACTGCAATAAAAAAAAATATATTTCAACAGTTTTGCATCTGAGATGCGAGTAAGACAACTTTCCTTTAGACGTATAGAAAAAAAGAAAGTAAAACTCACTCATTGAAATGAAATACCATTAAGTATATACACTGCAATGAAAATATATTTCAAACCTTTTGAATGAAATTACTTTTCTGAAACTTTTTTTTTTTTTTTTAAATATATATATAAAAAATACAACTTCCATCAAACTTCTGATGCATTTAAACCACTAGAAGGGCCCGTTGTGTTTCTGATACCATAAGATACAGGTGATTAGAAATAACAGAAAATATAAAGTCATAAAATATGTGATGCACTTTTTTTGCTGTTCCATCCATCTTATACCATTATGGCTGCTGATCAAGAGCTTTTTTGTGTTTTTTTGTACACGTCCACAAACATTAAGTAATACATTGAAAGATGTAGAAAGAAATGCTATCAGTGTGTAAATTCAAACGAGACATGTTTGATTTTACAACCAAAGAAGAAGATTTGACTTAATACCAATTAAAAGGTAATGGCCAACTTACTTCATTGAGAAGAGAAAACACACTTATTGGGGTTCCTTCTATTAGATCCAGACAGCTCTGGTTGTCTTGGTATTTGACGAAGGACCACTCCAACCCCTCTGACACATATTCCTCCTGAAAGAAGTAATCAACACTATTATAAAATCTATTTTCCATATCTTAAATTATTCCAAAATAGATCCTGGTAATCATCTGGGATTTCCTGAAAACTGAAGCCTTAAATATCTGGGCCTTGGATTTTCATACAGTAAACTGATCAGCAGGCAAGAGACTGCCGCCCTGCTGAAAGTCAGCATGGAGGTGGAAGAACTGACAACCATACCTGCTGGGCTCGAAGATAATGTGCCACAAAGTGCTGCTGGAGTTTCTCATTGGCATAGTTGATGCACAGCTGCTCCAGGTTATTACTGTGAAAACACTCAAAGCCGTACACATCCAAGACTCCTGCAGATTACAATGCAGAGGGTTGAGTGAAGCTGTGTAAAGAAACATGAAGACTATATTCAGCACTGTCAGCGAGAATGATGCTTTTACCTATGAAGTTGCACCAATTGGATTTGTCTGCACAAATGCTGTTGTTGATGAATGAAACCAGCCACTCAAACAATCTGGTTGGAAAACAAACTCACTTAATAAAAAAACAATAAGTTAAGAGTATTTGAGAGTACAGTCAACATAATTAGCATATTGTATGCACAATTACAACATCAAAACACAGAGAGACAGTAAAAAAGGATAGAAATGCTGTATTCTCCTCACCGGTTTTTATAAACAAAAGGGTGCGATAGTTCACACCAACACGGACTCATAAACAACAAAAGCAGGCTCCTGCGTCACCGGCCCTTATAGCAAAATCTCACAGCTAAACAAACTGTTGCTCTTACTGGGCGTAGATGACCTTGGCCAGGCAGTCTCTCCTCACGCTGCACTCTGTCTGGGAACAGGGCTTTAGGACATTTTGCTTCCCTGCTTTCAGAGTTCTCACTCTTAAACAAGTCTGAAGCTCTTCAGCAGAGACACACAGCAGCTCAGCTGCTCTCTGCAAGAAATCTGAAACAGAGGAAGTGATACATGAAATATGTAGTACATAAACCTGAAGGATAGCTTTATCAATAAAACCACTCAAGATCAGTTGTATGGGTCACACACCTGTAGGTAAATGTAAAATTTGTTAAAATTTGTCAACTGTTTATCAAAATATCAAACTAAATCATATCAAATACCTTCAGATTGTTTATCAAGTTGACATGGCTTTGATTCGTCTTGTGTGGAGGAGAAACTTACATTCCCCAGCTGGAGAATCCCCGCTAAAATCTGAGATGAAAATCAATAACCAGAGGATAATGCATTTTGTAAGTCGTTATCTGGCTATAGAGAAATGATTATTTGTGACGTACCCATTAATTTTAACAACTTTTATTATTTAATATAACTTAAATTTTTTCTTCAACTACTGCTTTTTATATTAAATAAAGGGGAAGAAGTTGACCTTACCCTAAAGATTTCTTTTTGATTTTCTACATTGATTCCCAGATGAACCATTGCTTCAATGGTCTCATTAAAACTGTCCTCTGTAAAACATTAAATGTAGTTAATTGTGGAAAAAAATCAAAAGTAAACTCATTTTTTATGCAAAAAACTACAAGAAAAAAAAATTATCACCAACCCTCAATTTCTTTTTCAGAATTTGGCAGCCAGACAAAACATTGGTCACGTGACATCTTCCATTCATTTCGCTGCTCCTCCGTAGCTCCTCTCATCATCTGAAAGGCATTCATCTCTTAATATTCATTTCTCCAGATACAAAAATCCAATTAAAAACAACAAAAAAACATGAGAATCGGTGCTCCTCTGTTGACTCGCCTGGTAGAAGATGTGAAAGTTCCTCTCATTAGCCAGCTGACAGGCCACCCTGGTCTTCTCAAGCAAATATGTTTGCACTGAAGCCCCAACTAGCAGCTGATACCTTTGTATAAAACAAAAGCATGTTAAACAGACTGAGCAGACCACCAGAGGCCATTTCGGGTGGAAATGAAGGAAACGCAGCAGGTACCTATCGAGCTGAAGCTGGATGTATTTTCCAAATCGACTGCTGTTGTTGTTACGAAGTGTGCAGGCATTACCTGCATGAAGGGAATACTGCTGATAGGTGACTGTTCACACTTTTGGTTTTCACTTAAATGTCATCAGTT
The DNA here is from genome assembly GCF_933228915.1 of Telmatherina bonti. Classification (NCBI taxonomy): domain Eukaryota; kingdom Metazoa; phylum Chordata; class Actinopteri; order Atheriniformes; family Telmatherinidae; genus Telmatherina; species Telmatherina bonti. Next base: position 29,152,087 of record NC_136628.1, on the reverse strand, counting down.
TCCTTACCAAAAGCCTCCATTATAGGATTAGAGTCTAACACTCTTCGCTCTATCCTCTCCACTGTGTCCTGACTCTTCATCACTGAGGAAGAGGCTGCCACAGTGGCATAGTACTTCATCAAGCAACGAGATGTCCATGTCTGAAAGGAAACAAAACATTTACAGACCAACTGCACAAAAACAAACAAAGGTCCTATAAGGACTGTCCTTTTGTGCCAATTATCTTTGTGTCTCTGTGTTTCTAACAACAAACTGCCAGGAAAAGGTGGTGGTATCGGGTATCTTTTATACCAGCAGTCAACAATCTAATATTCAGGTTCAAATAAAAGATGATAAATGCGAGCATCTGACAAAGTGGAATTACAGAATTTTACTGAACCATGTGAAATGTGAAAATTGTTTTTAAAAAATTAATATATATGAAAAAACAGAAGTTACAAGCAAATAAGCCACAGTTGTGGCTTAAAACAAAGAACAAAGAAATTGAGCCCTCAAAGTAAGACGATCAACATCAATATTTAGACTTTGCTGTGTGTGTGTGTGTGTGTATATATATATATATATATATATATATATATATATATATATATATATATATAAATAAAATACACATACATACACACTGTATGTTGAATTAAAAAGTAGAAAATAATGTGTCTTTATGATTTAAACACACCAACCTTCTTGAAACAAGTCAGCCAGGTTTTTAATCTGCCTAGTCCATATAGAGTAAACTCCTACTGTAAATCAAGCTTTAGATGTTGATTTTGTGCCAACAGAAGTAGCTTAAAAGGAATAACTAAACTGAAATGTTAAAACTGATGTGGGATGTTTTCTTTCTTTATTTTTTAAGACACAATGCTGTATGTGCTGCTGGTTTACCTTTCCAGCTCCACTCTCGCCGCTGACCACCAAGGACTGGTTCACTGGCTCAAGCTGACCCTGAATATTCCTATAAGCCTCTTCTGCCACAATGAAGATATGTGGTTTGGACTCCTGTTAAAAAAAAAAGTGGATTATCATTTCTGACTTTGATTAGATCAATAATGCCTGAAGTCTTCATCATTATTATATAATTTAACCCTTCAGGGATCTTGTCTGAAAATACCAAATTCCTCCAATAAACACCCTCTTCAAATCAACACTTCTGATGCTGGGATGTTTTACCTGAGGCTGAAGAGCATCGTGATACTCCTTCATGACATCCAGAGAGTACAGATCTGGAATGGGCTGGAAGGGGTTGAGAGCCACCAAGGTACAGCCAGCATGGGTGTAGAACACTTTCACACTGTACCTGGCTTGCAGACATTTCAGCACTACCAAAAAATAAATAAATATCAAATAGAAGTTCAGCAGAGAATTAGCATTAGTTAAAATAATTCTGGTACAAACTTCTAATCAACCTTTATGCCTTCACATTTCCTCACAGGTTACATTTTAAACAAACAAAAAAAAAAAAAGTATTTGTAACATAACAATGCAAGTAAACCACAGTTGTACAAATGTCAGACAACAACAATACTCTGGACCATAAAAAATGGATTAGATAAGATAACATGACCTATAAAACATTCAAATGAGTGGAAGTCACATTACTGTAAATTAAGAAAATGACACAATCGCAGATCCTGCTGCATTTAGGTACGGTTCCCTGACGTCTGCAGTTATTCATCTGTACCGTTACACCGTGTCCTCCTCAAAGCGAAACTAAGCACTTTGACTCTTGGCATAAGAACAAACACTCATCTTTTCTTTAATAGCATTGTTTTGACTGTATTTTTACCTCAAAAGATTAAACTGAAGGTGAATATTGAGATCTACTTCATTATTAAACAATAATTATTATTAAACAATGTAATTTAGTCTGACATTTAAGTGAAACTCATCTTCCATCTTTGTATATATATATCACATCATTTCTAACAGCACAACAATGATTCATGCTTTCATATTATTAAGCATTGCTGTATATTTATCCTGACAAGGGTAAATAAGTTTGTTTTTTATTTTTCACTTAACAGATTTAGTTTGAATAAGAGACAATTTGATTTGATTTCTCCGATGGTACAGGTCAGTGGAAGGACGGTCAAGGCTGTCCTTAGAATTTTCCAAGCACTAAACAAGTGAATAGAAACCACTTAAAAAAATGTTAATCTCGGTCTACTTTAAAACAAACCCCAGTGCCATGTGACTGCAATATAAGAACAGAATAGCCTAAATAAAATGTACATGACTTGGTTCCCAGTTTATCTTGTACAAACCTACAAATAGGAGCCATGTTGCTCATTACAGTTTGAGAGGTCAGAAGCGTTATTTCTTTCCAACATAGTTTTATTTGTGTGCAACACAAGGTTTCTTGATGCCACTTACTCCTGCATACATTTTAAACATTCGTTGTGACTTCTCTGCTGGCAAAATTGGCCACAATGTCAAATCTACCTAAAACCAATCAGCGAATTCATCAAAATGTAAATCAGAGAAATTAAAGTGTGCGCTTATCCATATACTGGTTCATTATAAAATTATACCAGTGAACAATAAGAAAAAAAATCTGATTTGTAGTTCAATCCAAACCAGAAAGCGGAACTACACGTGTAAGCAGACCATAATATTCAGAGAGAAATAGGCAATATAAGAAGGAATATATGTTTGAAACATAAAGGTTCATAACACAACATTTACTGAGGTTATGGGCCTTTTAATACCTGTTGTTGGGGTCACTGGGTTAACTTTGGTAAGGTCATCGTAAGTGTGCAGTTGGTCTTCATCAATGAGGAAGGCTTGAACTTCCCCCTCAAGTGAATCATTTAAGGATGTGTGGGAAGAGTCGACTTTCTGGGTAAATCCTTTCACCTGTGTGGACAAAGCAAAAGGTAAAGTTGACTAAATCTACAAAACATTGTGTAACTGAAGCCAAATAAATCAGAAGTACGTCATCATGCAAGTTGTGATTAGTCCCAAACATAACAATGACATTACCTGTGTACCTGTGGGATGGTCATCAGCACTTTTTAAAGTGTGTTTTAAATCTGTCAAACCTGCCTTCACTGTGAGGAGCATCTCTCCAGTGATTGCTAGCTGCTGAGCCATCTACTGTAAGATGTCAGGGTAAATGCATTTCTAATTCAGTCCCAATTAGTTCAGCCGGACAAATGACCTGAACCTGCAGGTAGCCTACAGACTGTCAGCTGTCCATGGGACTGAATTTGTACAGACAGCTTTAATCCTATAGCAGGTAGCCTACATACGATCACTCTGCCAGGTCACGTTTAGAACATGTGAATAATCTTAACGTCATTAATTTAATACCCAACACAAGAGGACTAATACCCTGACTGTACACTCACTGTGATGTAGGAAATACACACAGCAGGGTAATATCTTTAGTACTGTTCGAGTTTTAAAGACAATCAAATGGCTTAAGTAAAAACAGCCTAAGTCATATACGGATATGTCATATGTAGGAATGATTAACAAGAATTTAATTATTGTTAACAGGAATGTTTCAACCTTCTTCACACTTGTATAAATAACCAAGATGTTTATCTTATAGGCATTAGCACACACCAAATATTGATATTACATGCACACAAAAAATAGACACACAACAGCTTCACTCTGTAATTTCGCACAAAAGGAGCCTGGTCGCCATCATAAACTTTTATTGTAATGTATATACACACACACACACACATATATATATATATATATATATATATATATATATATATATATATATATATATATATATATATATATATAGTTGTCCTCATATTTATTCATGCCCTTTCATTAAAGAAAGAAAAAAAACAGCTGCCAGTAAAATAAGCTGAAATTGACTAAAGTTATAATAAATAAAAATTTTATGAAAATCATTACATAATTTTCTGGTTCAATAGAAATACATTTTTAGATGCAAAAAAATTAGATAATTTATTACATATTACATCACTCATAAAATAATATTTTGTTGTACAATCTTTTAATGTTTCCACTACAGTCAGATGTTTTCTGTTCTGCACCTGTTGACAGGTATTTTGTCCCACTATTCAACAGAAAAGTGCTCTAATTTGTCCAGGACTGATTGTTTGTTTGTTTTTCTTCTTTCTTCAACTCAATTAAATGAAAAAAAAAACAGTGTCTTATATTACTAAATTATATTTTTGCAAACTTTCAGTTATTGTTCCTTTTTTAAGTCTCCAGTTATTTGAGTGACTGCTGTAAATTCAGCCTTTTCTTTAATGAAAGGGTATGAGTACAAATGAGCACAACTAAAATATTTTATATATATATATATATATATATATATATATATATATATACACACACACACACACACACACACACACAAAATACTGAAACACCAGTTGAGAGACTGTTAATGGGTCAACCCCACGTACTAACTTACCGCTGAACCTCCATTTCTGTGTCCTGCTGTACCGTCGCGTTGGTCGTTCGCAGAACTCATTGATTTAATTGTATCTGTCTAAAAATTAGGCTGAAACTTTCCCACAATAGCCGTAACTTGCATAGAGTTAAAAACAACTGTTATTCTGCTTGGGAGAGACTAAACTCTACAGTTCCATTCCTGACAGCGATATCTCAAGGACATGCTCTCGTGCCTGGTGCTGGATATCCGACTGGCTCCAAATTGAACTCCAAAACCACTGGTTATTCCCGCCCTCTTCCTGACGCTTCAGTGGCTCGGTATTACCAGTATCACAACCAGCTGCGGCTTGAAATAGTAAGACTGGTCATTAACTCAAAACATCGTGCACTAATTATCCCTACATGCTTATGAAAAATTGTTATTAATTTAATTTTTATTTAAAGTATAAATAGGGCTTCATAAAAGGCCATTTATATGCGCAAAATATTTCACATTAATTCATGTAATACGACTTAGTTTTTAGTTTTTTTAAAAGATTCTTAAGATTCTCCCGCTGTTATATAAATTACCTTTTAATGTAACTCAACCATGTGCTGTTATTGTTAATAAACAAGATAAGCATGCTCAAAGTACCCAGAAATCCGAGTTTTCATGAATGCGCCATATAACGTCATTCAACGCGGAAGTAAGCTAACGTGCTCCTGTGACGTAGGAATCGTTAATGGGTTAGGCTCGGGTTTTTTGCGCAAAATAGCAATGCTGTAAAACGGGTTTTTGCTTTTAACCTGTTACCCCAACCTGACGCTTTTAACCAGACTTTCCTAACAGCCAAACACACGGTAAGTGGTATTAAATGGACTCGTTGCTACTTTGGTAATAAAAGCAATCAAATGACGTAAATTGACTGTTTCTGTTCACTGCTAGTTAAATACTGTTTGGAAAAAAGTACACAGATATTAAGAGAAATCTTTCTTTCATGAATTGTAGATTGTCCTACCTACGTTATGAACAGGAAGTCACCATGTAAAAATTTTTAATGAGTTTAAAAGAAGCACTTTTTATAGGTGTAACACAACGTTTGCGCTATGAATTTAATACTTTATATGCTAAATGTGCAACTGTCTGTGATGCATATTACGATTTAGTTATCCCTTAAGTGTTGCCAGATTTCTAACCTGTATTAGATAATAAATTATAATGTTTTGCAGGTCATGGCTCAAAGGGAACTCAAGGAGGCATTTGTGAGTAATCTCAATGGGACGAGTCTGGGAGAAGTGGCACTGGGATCATTCCTCACCCCAGTGTGCCTTATAAACAGAGGTTTCATCTTGATTCTCTACTATCAGACTAAAGGAACTCTTCCGCTGCCATGTCCACTTATATCTCACCTTTTCCTTGACTTCCTTGTGCTTATTCTTCCACTGGTCTTGTCATGTACTGTTTTGAGCAACATTCTTCACCAAGTCATCATTAGTCTAACTTTAGTTTCAGCTTGTGTGTTTTGCTGTATTAATCGTATCAGCAGTAATTTTTCTGGACAAAAGGCTGTTAGCACTTTCCTTCAGAATCACATTGAGTACAGCCAAGTCCCCTTTGTGACTCTCTTTAGAGTGTTTGTAAATGTGAAAACAGCTATTAGCATCCTCGCTGTAGACTTTGCTGTCTTTCCAAGACGATATGCTAAAACGGAAACTTACGGGACAGGGGTTATGGATTTTGGAGTTGGAGCATTCATCTTTGCAAATGCTCTCGTGTGTCCAGAAGCTCGGAGGAAGAGCATCTCAGGGTCCAAGATGAGTAACATTACAAAGCAGATCCTGTCTGTCTGGCCCCTACTTGCTCTTGGTACTGCAAGGCTAGTGAGCATCAAAATGACCGGCTATCATGAACACGTGACGGAATATGGCGTCCACTGGAATTTCTTCTTCACTCTCGCTATCGTCAGAGTTGTGGCCTCTCTGCTTCTGGCTGTTTTACCAAACAAACAGTTGTGGTTCTTTGCCTTTCTCATCAGTGGATTGTATCAGTTTACTTTGGAGACGTCAGAACTGAAGGCTTTCATTAACCACAACAATAACAGAGAGAAAGACTTTTTGCATGCTAACAAGGAGGGCATCTTCTCAGTACTGGGCTATGTGGCCATCTACCTAGCAGGAGTTCAAATTGGACTCTACGTGATGCAGCCAAGATCTCAAGTTAGAGAATGGCTCAGAATGCTTTTTCACCTTTTCTTAGGAAGTTTTGTTTTCTACACTGCTTTGTGTGCATGTCAGACCCTTGTCGAGCCAGTATCTCGACGATCAGCCAATTTACCTTTTTTCCTCTGGAGTGTTGCTCAGTCTTTGTTTTTTATGTCCTGCCTTGGTCTTGGTGATGTGGCTTTACTGTTCTCAAAAAGAACATCTGGTTGTCACCTTGTACCTTCATCATCGAATTTGTATAAAAAAGAATCAGACTCTGACAAAGTTACTGACACAAAGAGAAAAGAAATGGAGAGACTTTGCCTCATTCAAGCTGTCAGCAGGAATCAATTGTTGTTTTTCTTGCTTGCAAATGTTATGACAGGATTGACCAACTCTGTTGTGGACACACTTAGCTGTAGTAACTCATTTTCTGTGTGCATTTTGCTGATGTACATGTTCATTAATTGCTTTGTAATATATGCTTTACACATCTGTCAAATCACATTAAAATTCTGGTAAAATTTGCATATGTATGACTTGCATGTTTAGTTGTTGATGAAAAACAATGAAAATGTAAAAATAAAATCCATCTGCATGCTGGCAGTAATAATACAGTTGTATTTGTCTTTGCCACTGTTTCTCAAATGGGGCTATGTGTACCCCCGGGGGGTACTTCAAGGCATTCCAGGGGGTATGTGAAATTTTTTAAAAACACACCTTTTAATGTTTTCTTTAAAACATCCTTAAATAAAATAAAATATCAAATTAAATAAACATTTAATATATTTCAAGAAATTTAAGTGTACATTCATAAACTGAATTTACATGTAGACTTACACCATTTTATTCCTCCCAAAATCCCACAATCAGACATGTATTGAACCCCAGCTGTTATCATATCCGTCAGTCACTGTCGTCTTGACAACGCAAATGATGGAGTCCTTGTTGAAGTGTAGTAGAGTATGTGCAAAACATTTGCCATTGTTTTGCACGGTTAAAGATTTACAAACTAAAGAGAAATTACAAAGTGCTGTTTTTCATGTATTTTTCTTAACCAAAAGTACTTTGCAGTGGTGGGCGGTACTTGGCTGAAATTTTATTTTACAAGGGGTACTGTGTTGCTAAAAGGTTGAGAACCGCTGGTCTGTGCAAATCAATAAAATGTCTTACATTTATTCTCAAAATCGCCTCCGGTTATTATTTTAAAATGCACCGAATATATAAGCATTTAATCGCCTTGCTCATATTTATGAATGTGAATAGTTTTAACCTCACCTGCGCCCCCTACAGGCAATGCGTCACACTACAGTAGTTACGTACGGAGGGCAAAGGTCAAATCAGTAATGAAGATTCCGCCACCGTAGCAGCTACACCACTCTGTCGCACTTCTCTATTTTTTACAGTAACTTTTGAGTCGAGGGTGAGTAAAAGCACCGATATATTTTAATTAAATGCTCTGTAACTATTTGAGTAGGCAACTAATGGTCAATATGAGAGCCAATGTGTGTAAAACTAACGAAAGGGGCTGTTGCTAAGTAGCCACTCACACAGTTTAACTTTATATTAGCTTAGATTAGCTTGCTAACGTTAGCTTTGTACAGCGACGATGCCAACTAACAGGTTAGCCAAGTTTACTGGCATCGACAGGGTATAGGTAAACTACAGCATCACTGCCAGATATTTGTTGTAATTAAGTTGATTTAATTAGAGAGTAATTGCTTGATAAGTGTTATGTAAATATGTCAAATTGTTTCCCTATTTTTTCCAAGCATTGTTAAGGCAATTAGCTAGCAAGCTAGCGTTAAAAAAATTGGGACTGGTTTATCATATTTTGCGATATCTGTAGGCATGACTAAACCTGTCTTTATCCCGTGGTTGTTGTTACAATACCTCCATTTTCTAAATCTCAATTTTATGATGCTTTCCGCATCCATGTCTTCGTTTCCCATGTTGTTTTGCTAACTTAGGCTAAATCTGGGTCAAGTCAATTGATAGTAAGTTTGTTGGGTTGCTTGGCACATTAAGTTGTATATTTACACGAATTGTGTATATATATATATATATATATATATATATATATATATATTTATTTTTATTTTATTTTTTTTAACCACATGTTGTTAGTGAAAACTAGTCTAAAAACTCACTGGTATTCATATGACAAAATTGTGTTGTTATCCATGTGTGACCTGATGCAGATTAGCATTAGCTCGGTGTAGCTTGCGGCATGTTAGGTGTAGTCAGTCGGTCTCTTGTGTGTAACCTGCAGGCAAGCTGCCTGACAGCTGAGACTGGAAGGAGGCATGGCACGCTTGGTAGCGGTGTGCAGGGAAGGGGAGGAGGACTACCCGTTTCTGGCACGACAGATACCCTTGTATATCGATGACACGCTCACGGTAAGTCCTTGTGATCAAAAAGAGGTTCTGTGAGGACTGCATCCGTGTGATATTGATACACAAGTACATCGTGTTCTTGTGACACTGGTGGGAAATTTAGCAAAGAAATCTTGAATCTGATTGTCTGATATACATGCACAATCTGTGGCATATAAAATTACTTTTTCTGCATGGACACAAAAAACAATGAGAATAGGGGCATATTTGTAAATGGGACCCCAAACCATGGATGGGGAGAGTTTCCTTCAAAATAAACAAATTGGTATGAATGCTTGTGTCACAGAAATACAAGAATAGAAAATTAGAGATTTTATTAGTCTCTTCAAATTATTCCCAATGTTTGGCGTAATGGTCAAATCTGAAGTGAAAGAATTCAGGATGTGCTACTCCCAATAGAGGACGAGGATCATCTGGGCTGACTTCAAAATATACAGCTTGGGATGAGGCTTTTCTACTGTTTGTTTTTTGTTTTGTTTTTTTAAATATGTTATTTCTGGCACCTATGTTATGATCAGAATAGCCTGAGAAGTAGGTTTGTGAGAACTGAACACACAACTAATTTGATCACTTCTCAATAAGTGTTAAAAAAATCAGTTTCAGAAATTTTATTTGAGCTGCACAAATGTGGGTTTATAAGGATTATCAGCTTGGTTGAAATTGCTCAGAATTTTGAAATGTTGTGTCTTTAATTGTTTGCTGTCAGATGGTGATGGAGTTTTCTGACAGTGTAAATGATGCTGACAGCCATGAAATGAACACCTCTCACTGGAAGCAATTTTCTGAGGTGAGATGTTTTTATTTTATGAACAATTCTATGAGTTTACCTGACTCTTAAATATACAATACATTATGAAATGTGTACAAATTAAATGTTTTATGTAGTCACATAAGTGTGATTGCCTGCCCTTAGCATCACTCCAAGCTGAAGCAGCAAGACTTGAACATTGCTTTGATGGTGGCATCCGGAGAGGTGTATGGTGCATTATCTCAGCTGGTGCCATGTGTGGGCTGCAGAAGAAGTGTGGAGCGCCTCTTTTCACATTTGGTGGAATCAGGGAACCCAGCCGTGGAGCCTCTCACAGTGAAACCTACGGGCATGTTGACTGTAACCAAGGCCTGCTTGGCAGACGTGAAGAAGCTTTACTCCCTCTTCTATGTCCATGGGTAAGAGATAAAGTAATGTTGTTATTTTTTCTGGAAAACTAATTAAATCAGGAACATTTACAAGTTAAATTGAAATGATAGTTTTTAATCAAAATAAACTATTTAGTAATGACCAAAATATCACAAAATACATGGGTGTATTTATTAGAAAATTTTAAAGCCATTAGGCTTGTAATGTTGTACTGCTTTTGGCAACTTGTTTTCATCAAATAAATGAATAATTGATGTTCTTTATATTTTATTTGCAGATCAAAGTTGAATGACATGATCGATGCCATTCCAAAAAGTAAAAAGAACAAACGCTGCCAGTTACACTCCTTAGACACACACAAACCTAAACCTTTGGGGTGAGTAATATACCTGTATTCATACACTTATCTATCAAGTTGTGGTGTATATTATATGTATGTATGTATGTATATATATGTATGTGTATATATATATATATATATATATATATATATACAGCTAGTATATATATGCAGCTAGTATATATATGTATATATATATACAGGTGGGTACAGCTGCATTTCTCCAGCAAAGAGTCAAACGCTGCAGTGTTCTTCCCTAATTTAATAGAATATTTAGTTTGTAAAAAGTGAAAAGCTTTTTTTTTTTTCCTCCCCCTTTACCCCTGCTGTAATCATGCTCTTGGTTTATGTGCTTGAATTCGCAATGTATACATCAGGGTGCTTTCTGAGAAAAGGTGTTTGGATCAGCCCATGTGCAAGTATCCTGAGTGTTGGTAATAGACATTATCACTGGAATGTGTAATTTCAGTGAATACTGGATGGAATTAGGAGCTAAAGAATAAAATAGTATCAAATATTTTAGATGGTAGAGACACAAAAAAACTAAAAAGTAGATTATTTTGTTCCAATTCTATAAGGCCAGAACTTTCATCTCTCCAATGTAGTTTTGTCTTTGAATGTGTAAATGTGTTATTTGCCCAAACTTGTAACATCGTCTTTAAGCGCACACATCTAATTTCTAGTGCCCCTGAGGGATTCAAAAAGTCATTTTCTGCTGGTTGGAGGAATTATCATTGTGGATTGAGATGATGTTAATTTGACAATTGTGGGTTGCAGTGGAAGCTGGATGGATGTGTGGGAGCTGATGTCTCAAGAGTGCAGGGATGAGGTGGTCCTTATTGACAGTGCATTGCTCCTTGAGACACTGGAGACATACTTGCGTAAACACAGGTAATCTCTAGCAGTCACGCCTCAGATTTCCAGAATGCTTAGTTTCTTTCCATTAAGCCCTATGTTATGAGGTAAATTTATTAATCTTTTTTTGTCTACAGGTTTTGCACAGACTGTAAGAATAAAGTCCTAAGGGCATATAACATCTTGGTTGGGGAGGTGGATTCCAGTAAAGAGAAAGGTTACTGCGCTGCTCTGTATGAGGGACTCTGCTGTTGCCCCCATGAACGGCACATTCATGTTTGCTGCGAAACAGACTTCATCGCTCATTTACTTGGCAGGGCAGAACCTGAATTTGCAGGAGGCTACGAGTAAGCCAAATTTCAGAATTTGATCAATTGTTTCCTTAAATACATTTTCTGCAATGCTTTGTTTCATTACGTGTATTCAGAATTTTAGTTAATTATTGTTTTATCTGTTTTTTGTTTTTTTGTTGTTTTTTTTCCCCTGAAGACGCAGAGAGAGACATGCAAAGACAATTGACATTGCACAAGAGGAGGTCCTGACCTGTCTGGGTATTCACCTCTACGAGCGGCTGCACAGAATCTGGCAGAAACTGCGAGCAGAGGAGCAGACCTGGCAGATATTGTTCCATTTGGGAATCGATGCACTACGGAAAAGCTTTGAGGTACGTTAACTGCAAAGTGCATGATAAGCAGAGCACGAGTTAATTGCAGCTGTGTCAATTTGTAATTATTGCCTTGTCCCTAGATGGCAGTGGAGAAGATGCAGGGCATCAGTCGGCTTGAGCAGTTTGTTGAGGAGCTGTCTGAGGAGGAGAGAGCAAAAGAGCTGAAGCTGGAGAAAAAGAGGCAAAAGCGAAAAAATCGACGCAAAAACAAGTGTGGCTTCGAAATATCTGAGCAGGAGGGAGATGACAAGGAGAAAGTCCTGGATGAGGTAATTTCTTGCTATAATATATTTTTTTGAGGAAATAAGATTAAGTTAGCAGTTTTAAGACCTCTTTCTTGTTATACCTATAAATCTTTGCCGTTACTTCAGTGTAGTCCGTTTGACATATTGCAGGGTTCATTTGAATCTGTTGCGGGCAGCTGCAAGGCTTGTGGTAGCCATGATGAAGAGGAAGAGGCCAGCTGTGAAGAGACTGTCACCACCAATAGGAGTACCTCCTGCAGTTGCCCAGACAACACCAAGCAAGGTCAAAATACAAATGCACCCTAAAAAGCCATTTAACAGAATTTCATTTTTATGACTACTGCAGTACTAACAACAGATTTTCCTGTACATGTAAGGGGCTTTGAAATCTGAATGTTTACCTCGGTTTCTCCAGATTTCTCTCTCAATAGCAATGGAAGTGACTGCGGCTACTCAAGCGGCTACTGCGGCTATTCAAGTATTGAAGGCAGCGAAACAGGATCCCGGGAGGGCTCTGATGTTGCCTGCTCCGAAGGAATCTGCAACCACGACGAAGCAGGTTAGGTTTGAGCATCTTAGAAAAGGGATCATTTTAGTTTCTTGTAACATTAAAGTGTCGTGTCTTTGTTTGTTTTTTTACTTAAGTTTCACAGTTTGTTTATATTTTCTCTCTGAAGGTGATGACTCAAACGTCCACCACTGTGTAGAAGACAAAGAGGAGGACGGAACAGACAGTTGTGTGGACTGCTGGCCACATTCTGAGGAACACATTCAATGCAAGAGTAAAAAGAAAAAAAGAAAGGGTAAAGGTTTCTGCGGTGATCAGGTGAGAGGACAAACTGGAAATTTTCTTCTTCCAAATATAAAATTCCCAGCGATGTGTAAGAAGTAACACATGCATTTTTTTAATTTATTTTTTTACAGGGACAAAAAAGTGAACATTGTATCTCTGATGGAAACACAACAGGCTGCACTCTGACATCAACACGCTCTTGTCGAACCAAAGAATTGTTTTCCACTATACGTGCTGATAAATTTGCCAGCATTGCACTACGGTTACCGTGGACCGGACATCAAAAGAACCTCACCTTTCACGTGAAGCCTCCAGAGGCAAATATAAGTCTTGTGGAACTTCTGGTAAGAGACTTTTTTTTCCCAGCAGGTAGAAACACATTAGTCAAATTAGCTTTGACATAATCCTATCTGCTTTCCTCTACTTTTAGGATGATTCAGAAGTAACTTCTGATGAAGAGAGTTGTCTGACACAGGATGAAATCAAGGCATTTTTAGAAAGAAACCAGTCCTTCTATAACAACCGCCACCATTACCGACAGCTCCTGAAGGAGAAGTTCACCAACTACTGCCATGCCACTGAGCAGAATAAACCAGTCTGTGGAAAGTGGTTTGCCACAACCAGCGTCAACTAGCTGCATTAATGACAACTTCTTCCTCTAGAAAGAAAGGGGGGGGGGGGATGGAGAAAAAACACTTGACCACTGCTTCAACATTGTTTGGAAAAAAGAAACATTTTGGGGAGTACTTTTGGTGTCTTGTTTGGTCATTTCTCCTTTTAAAGTAAATCTCATTTCTTGGCCACTTTCATACCTGTAGCTGTTCTTTGACCAAGCCTAGCTATTTGTTGTAGGTCTTCTGTAGGGTTTTTTGGGTAAATGCACAGTGGAATAAAAAATCACGCTTTGCCAGCTGTGATATTAGGGATGAATTTTAGTCTTATTTTATGATTGTTATGATTTTGTTTCTATTTTTTTCCTTTGTGACACTTAAATGTAGTGCTAAAGGTTGTACCATTAAATGTGTACATAAAGCATAAAGATTTTACAGAAAATAAACATCCATTTGTAATAAGGTTTTGGGTGTGATGTTAAGATCGCTATGTGAAATATTTACAAAATAAAGAATATTTATTAATATGCATTGTGAATTTGTTGAGTTTTATTTTTAGGATATACATGCAAGTTAGCGTTTAACCCCCTATTTAAACAGAATTTAGCATAGGCCTAAGGTGATCAGATCTCTCACCAAATGTGGGACAATGTGAGATTCCACTCTGCCATGACAAAGTTAAAAAAAAAAAACAACTTTCTATTCTGCTCTTTGGTAATAGTATTACTATCCAAACATCACAAATCTCTGATTATAAAGCCTCCATCTGAGTTGCGCGTTTTTTGTGACTTGGATTTTTTGTGCCATTTCAAGTCATTCCCCAGCGTGTGACACGGAAACTTTACTTTGACAAACCCTCTCACAGTCTCCTCGAACAGGTTTAACCCAGGAATATATGCTTTCAAGGAAATGTAGGAAACAAGGAACTTTACTCTCGCCATTCCTCTTCACACTGTACACCTCAGACTTCCAGTACAAATCTGAGTCCTGTCATCTGCAGAAATACTCTGATGACTCTGCAGTTATGGGTGTATCAGTGATGGACAAGAAGCAGAGTACAGAGAACTGGTCAGTCAGTTTTTTAAATGGTGCGATGACAATCATATTAAATACTAGCAAAACAAAAGAGATGATTGTTGACTTCAGGAGGAAGAA